>NC_056733.1:1565843802-1565936302 GCF_019279795.1 Protopterus annectens | reverse complement strand
TTTCACTCCCTTATTACCTCCAAACTTATCACAAACCTCGCCCCCAATGTCCCCCCACCCTCCATATCTGAAGAGCAGGTCAGAAAAGCCTTGTCTAAGGCAAAAAACAAAGCCTCTATGGGGCAGATGGCATCACAGGCTGTCTTCTAAACAAACTAAAACATGAACTAGCATCACCATAGCTGGGGAATTATACACCCATAAGTCTGACAAGCCTCATCTGTAAGGTCATGGAACGTATCATCATGGACCCTGGATCTGATCTAATTCAGCTTTGTCAAGGGCAGATCTTGTCTGTTAAATCAGGTGGATTTCTTCAAAAAAGTGACCAGGGCCAAGGCTTTTGACACATTCCCACACTCAGACATTACTGATAAACTTAGTAAACTGAATGTAAACTCCTTTGTTGTAAGATGGGTTGCCAAATGGCTCATGAACTAGTCGCACACCATCAAAGTAGGTGATCCACATTGACCAACAGACCTACCACCAGTGGGGTGCCACAAGGGTCAGTGCTGGGCCCCCTACTGTTTGGTATATACTTCCCACAAGTTCAGGCTAAAACTAAGGGGCTGTGGCTGACCAAGTTTGTGGATGATTGCAAACTGGGTGCTATTACTGAATCCCCAAATGATATCAGTATACTTTAGGAGGGTCTTACACAGACCAGTGACTGGTGTCTTAGTCATGGTCTAGAACTAAATTCAAAGAAATGCATCATCATTCTCTTCAGTAAAAACAATGTCTCTTCACACTATCAAATTAACAAAAATGCCCCATGTACCTACAAAGTGGTAAGGGATCTGGGATCACAAGTAGACTGCGACCTTAATTTTGACCACCATGTGTTTACTGCAGCAAGGAAGGCTTTCTGCATAGCTCACTTGATTAACAAAGGCATCACCTCTAGAGCAAAGGTTATAACTCCTCTATACCCATCATTAATCAGGCCTATAATTGGGTATAATACCCCTTTTGACATGTACTGTATAAAGCACCTGCAGCAATTGGAGAGCTCTCAGAGGTTTCTAACAAAGAAGATCAAGGGATTCTAGCACATGCCTTACACAGACTGACTAAAGTAACTATACTAAGTATCATATAGACTTCTTAGGGGAGACTTATGTCTGGCTTGCAGAGCAATCTCTGACCCAAACCTAATGAATTTGATGCACATCTGTAAATCAAATGGGACTAGAGCCACCCATTCCAGGAACCTAAATATAGCCTGTGACTTGAATAGGAGATGCTGGAGGGACAGATTCATCTCCCAGCAACTGATGCATCTTTGGAATAGACTGTCAATTCATATGAAGCAGACCACCTCTATGACACTATTCAAAGGGAACCTGGATGAGTGGATGGGGCACCATAAATTCTTACCAAGGATAGTGCCCACAGCCTTTCTGGACATGGGCAGTCCTTACTAAATATAGTCCTGCGTATTGACAAGAGTATCACTGGTATTACATTGGGATTTAAGGGTTAGGTTTGAAATGACCTCGGGGTTGATAGGCTAGTAACCTCCTATGATCCTATGATCCTCCACTCACCAGATATCGCTGGTGTTTAGAAATATTTAAAACTTTGAGGTGAAATAAATAACCTGCACATTAGTATTATATGAACATATTTAATCTGGACTAACAATGCACACTACTCTGAATACACTGCAATCCTTCATTTAGGGTCACTTATCTCATACTCTTAGGGTTTACCAGCATCTCCCAAAGGTTTAATACCTAATATTGATTATTTCTGATGGTGCACTTTGCCCATACCTACCTGTATTACTCCTCACCCACTCAGTTTTTAACCAATATAGTAACCTTATTTCACTTACCTATCACTTCATTATAAAACATATACCCACCCTGATACTCATTATTTTACTTTACAACCACTACTTCAGCTCATTTCTTCCACTCAAACAACTCCATTATCAACTACCCACATCACGTCCTGCCCAGTTCTCTTCCCAGTAGTTTTATTCTATCCCATTACTCCTATTTTCCTATCAATGCCTAAACACTCTACACAATATGAACATGCTCAGCGTAGGTATGCTCACCTAACTTCTTCTCATACTTCTTCACCTCACATATAATCATACAAAACTTACACCTCTCATACCCTCCCCTACATTTAGCTTTTCCTCTGACCCCTCGTTTATCTTTCTGTCACCAAAAATCACTTCAGAACTTATACAATGACTCCTTCATAGTCCAATAAAATTCTATATTCTAATGACTATGAAGTCTCTCCTTACTCAAATAACATACCTACATTTCACAATGCAGATTTACTGATATCCCTCTTAAAGCTAAACAACCAAAAAAAAAACTTTGCATCATCACTCTTTACATCCTGCTAGGAAACAACTTAGCCACACATGAAGACATCGCCTCATGGTCATACAGCACGATCTCGTATGACAGTAATACTATGGGATATGAATATAGACTGGTTAAACCTCACTTCTGATATCCCCTTATCCAGCTTAACCTCTATGTTTTTTTACACAATTTATCTATACCCCTATATGTTTCAATCAACTTAAGGATAAAGGCACAATATTAGACTGGTTATTGGTATCCAATTCCACCAAATACACCTCCTCTTGTGCACTCTCATTCCCACAGTGACCACCTTTCAGTGTATATACAAATAAGGTTATTTCCCATCAAACCAAACAACAGCTCTATAAAATGACTCACAACCTCTCTAAATTCAGTTCTGATACCTTTGTAACGATACTATAATCCTTCAAGTGGTTCGTCCTAATGACCCTCCATTAGACAATGTTGTTCAAAAGTTTAACAAATTATTCCTAATTACCCTTAACAGCTGTACACCCCTAAGAAGAAGGAGAATGAAATCTAACCATGCTCCCAGAATATCCAGTGCAAGTAGAATCTTCATGCATAAAAGGGACAAGGCCTATAAGAAATTATATAAACTAAAAACTCCTTATAACCTGCAGCATTTTAAATAACTCTGCAATCCTACAAAACAAGTTAATTTAGATATGAAACAATGCTATAATAACCTACAAATTAACCACAGACATAATTCCAAACAGTTCAGGTCCTCTGTCAATCAAATGTTACATCTAGGCACAAGTAACCCAATTCAACTCATACTTTATTGAAAGCATAGCAGATGGTTCTCCTACAACCGTTGACATATACCAACCACCTCCTGCCAACTCCTCACACTTTACCTTACAATTTGTTCAATTCTAAATTCCACCATCAAACTGCTATTTCTAAAACTTAAACATCACTCATTCAATGCTGAACCCTTCCAGCAGATCACCTTAAAATGATAGCAGTCACTACAGTCTACCCAGTCTCTGTTCTCATAAGTAGGTCAGTCCAAGAATCTTGCATTCCCTCAACATGGAAAAGGTCTTTCATTATTCAGCTTCACAAAGGTGGCCAAGCCACTGGATTTCCCAGTTTCAGTCCTTTTGCTATACTTTTGCTATATTATTCTCACTCTTAAAAATCTTGGAAAATTGTATTCAGAAACAATTTCAATACTGAATAAAGAACAGCTCCTAACCCCTACACAACATAGTTTTCATCCAGCCCATACTACAACTACTGCTCTATTAACATTCTTGAACACCATTAAAAAGCCAGGGACAACGTTAAAATTGTCTCTGTCATATTCCTAGATTTATCCAAGGTCTTTGATCCACAAATACACATGAATATCCTGCAACAAATGTAGTGTATCATAAGCTACCCTGCAATAGTTTGACAGCTACTTGTACAACCGATGCCAGTCTGTAATATGGACCCATTCACGGTCTCCATACTTGCTCATTGCCATGGGACTTCCCCAAGGCTCTTTTCTTGGCTCTGTTTTTTAATATTTTCATTAACAATCTTCATATTTCTTCCCAAATGTCCACATGAATGCAACATGCAGATGACTCACCCCTTCTATGCCTCTCGGATAATCTAATCCACCAACAACAAATCACACAAGATGCTTTGAATTCAACAGAAAAAGGTCTCAGTAATGTCCAACTTTCACTTATTCCTAAAAAAAAAAAAAGTAAAATATTCCTTTTCTTTCCCTACGTCACACATCCTAGACTACACCAAATTCAAAAGCACCCCCTTAAACAAAATTGAAATAGTATTCTCAATTACTAATTTATTAGGCATGACCATAGATGACAACTTCATATTTGAGCCACACATTCATAACAGCATAAAAAATGAAAATCGAGGGTTTGATTCTCAAATGGGATAATTGTCTTGGCTTAAAATGGCCCACAATGGCAGTTAGTCTAGTAGCAACCTATGAGCCTATGCACCTATGCTATACATATAAAAAAGTCCTCATTAATTGCATAAAATAACTGTAACTACCACCTATCCATTACCTTCTCTTCTATATGGTGCAGCAAACCTTACAAATCTACATGCTTCAATAATGAAGAAACTAGAACAATGCTATAATAATTTTTTAAATTTGAAGCTAAGCCTATTGAACCCATCACTGTACACACTCAAACTACTAAACTGTCTTGAACTGCCCCCACACCTGACATACACCTAGTTATTTGTAACCCATAGTATAATAGATAAACCTTTACCTTGCCCAACTCAGTGCAATCATCCCAATAGACTTAACTGATCCAATGATAAAAGCTTCTCTCTATCAACAATGATAAAAATTCCTCTCTTTCAGCTTCTTCTTCTCTTTTTGCTGTTCCCGTTAGGGGCTGCCACAGCAGATCATCTGTTTCTATTTCTTCCTGTCCTCTGCATATTGCTCTGTCACACCAAACACCTGCATGTCCTGTCTCACCACATCCATAAACTTTATCTTAGGCCTTCCTGTTTTCCTCTTACCTGGCAGCAACATCCATAGCATCCTTTTCCCAATATGCCCAGCATCCCTCCTCAGCACATGTCCAAGCCAACGCAATCTCACCTTTCTGAATTTGTCTCCAAACCGTCCAACCGGAGTTGACCCTGTAATATACTGATTCCTAATCCTGTTCATCCTTGTCACATATATTGTAAATCGTAACATTTTTAACTCTGCCACTTCCAGCTATGACACCTGCCTTTTTGTCATTGCCAAGTAAACAACAAAAGGCCAGCAATGTGCGATCCAGAAGTAGAAAATAGAAAATAATTAGGTCAAATACATATAGATGGCTAAATAATAACCCTTTATTAGACAGACCGGTATCGGCAACCAATGCCTTCTTCAGTGTATGAACAATTCACCAAAAATCCCAACAATTTATAGACACACCCCACCTGTGAGACTGATGGAAAATGCAACCAGTATATATTTAAAGAGAAAGAACCCAAAATGTAAACTGAAGTTATACATGATAGTAAATGCAATCTTAACTTGACAATATGTGGCAAATATAACATAAAAATAGGTAGATCATTGAAAATTGTAAAATAAAAAATGAAAAATAAAAAATATGTTATGAACTGACCCCAACACATTGAGTTATATAACATAAAAGTAGTTAATATTACTTATAGTATAGTTATACTGAGAACATATATCATACATGCTGTCATAACCATAAAGAACATCACATCCAAAGCATGAAAAAAAGGGCAATGAATGTTCCAACAGAAAACATGTGGTTAGCAATTGATGATATAGCCGAATTCGAAAATCCATGCTTAGTACAGTGTTCCAATATAATTCCTTCAGCTGTGATCGCATCAGGTATGTCGATATGCCTTTGGCTCTCTTCCATCGGACCCTATATGACACGTTAAGAAGACTATAAAAAAATATGAAAGATAGAGGCAAACAGATTACTATAAACCAATATTCATAATCATTCATGATGTAAATAAGATATATAAATCAATACATAAAACATAAATTGTACCAACCTATATCCTCATATTTACAAATGGTCATTTAGTCCTGGAGGGAATAGGGCGCCCAATGTAATGATCCAATGTTGTTCCTTATGAGTAAGTATTTTATGCCATCCCTGGGGATTACTACTGTCCCCCAGAATTCTATCTATAATTATAAAAGAAAATTGTGCATCAGGATGTTTCAAATTGTGCCTTTATAAGGCATTGGTTTCCTTCCTAGTTTTGATGTCTGATCTGTGTTCGTTGATGCGTGTTCTGAGTGGTCTAGAGGTTTGGCCTACATAAAAAGCTTGACACCGACAGGTTGCCAGATAGACCACCCAACTGCTGCTACAGTTGCCGAATATTCTGCATTGGTACACTTTGCTGGTATTACAACTTGTAAATTCCTTACTTTTGTTGACTTGTTTACATGAACCACAATGGCCACAAGGGAATGTACCCACTAATACATCCCCTGACAAAGTCAATTGTTGATATATCGCTCCCCCACTTTCTATGTGTTTGAAATGTGAAAAGAGAGAGCCAAGAGTTCTGCCTCTCCTATATGAGAAATGGCACTGTTGATCCAATATTGATCTCAAATATTCATTGGCCATGAGAATATTCCAATGTCTATTAATGATACCCTTGATAGCAATGGAATTTCTGCCAAAGGTAGTGACAAACCGAATGATATTCGTAGAACAATCCCTGGTTTGAGATTGATATTGTAACAAAGTTTTTCTCTCAATGTTATTAGTCCAATTCCAGGCATTAAGAATGTCTTGATGTCTGTAACCCCTATTGGCAAACCTATGATAAAGATCCAAGCCATCCCTATCAAAATCACCCTGTGTCAAGCTCAGGCGTTTGATATGCATAAATTGGGACTTAGGGATGTTGCGTATGGTGTGGCCTGGGTGCATGCTGGAAGCATGCAACAAAGTGTTGTATTGAGGGTATTTGCGATAAGATCTCATATTCAACATATGATCTATATTTCTGGTCACGGTAACATCCAAAAAATTGATGCTTTGAAGATCGTATGTTACCGTAAACTCAATTCCCCATACATTTTGATTGAGGTATTCAATGAATTCCTGTAAATACCTGACATCTGCCCGCCACACCATCCAGCAATCATCCAAGTACCTGCGCCAAATGTCTATTTCCACCAGATAGATATTGTGTAGTGGATCATAGATCATGCATTCCTCAAAGAATTCCATGAACAAATCGGCATAAATGGGAGCAAAAGATGCTCCCATCGCCGTACCCTGCAATTGCCAATAGCATTGCCCTTGAAAATAAAAGACATTCTTATTGAGGACATGTTCCGTCATACAGATAAGCAGTGTATTAAACCCAGTGGAGTATAGAGCAGCCCTATCTAACCAATATTGTAGGGCCTGTAGGCCAGCCCAGTGTGGAATGCTAGTATATAGGGCCTTAACATCCAATGAGCACATGAGCCAACCAGGTTCAAGTTGGCAATCCTGTATGATCTGTAGAGATTGGGTCATATCCTGCAGTCTAGCCCTGTCAAAACACAACAGTGGTTTGAGATATTGGGTAAGAAAGGCAGATAAAGGCTCCGTCAAGGACCCAATTCCTGATACAATCGGTCTGCCTGGAGGATTTGTAATGGACTTGTGTATTTTTGGATGTAAATACAAGATTTGTTTCTGAGGATCTTTGACAGTTAACTGAAAAACACAATTTTTGGTTATGATGCCCTGCTCAAGGGCAAGATTGAGAAAAGTGTCTATTTTCTGTTTGAAATGAGTGGTAGGATCATAGGCCATATACATATAACATCTTTTATCAGACAGCTGAGATTGGCCCTCATTCAAATATGAACTCATATCCATCACAGTCACGGCACCACCCTTATCAGCTGGAAGGATGGCAATATTTTGATTCTCCCTTAGTTCATTTAGAGCAGTAGTTTCCTGTGTAGAAAGATTAGATCTCATTATGTCATATTCCCTATGCTCAAAGTGTAGGTCCCTAAGGACCGCTTGCATGAAAACAGAAACATGTTTGTGCATAGGTGGTTGAAAATCAGACTTAATGAATCTAAACTCATCAGTTCTTTGAGAGTCTCGATCTGCAAAAAACAATTTCAGATTCAGGTTATGACAGAAGCTCATAACATCAGTGACAATGCTATATTCATTGCAAAAAAAACCAGGGATAAAACCTGAACCTTTATTGAGAAGTTGTAGATGCTGTACAGACAAAGTCTGATTTTCAACCACCTATGCACAAACATGTTTCTGTTTTCATGCAAGCGGTCCTTAGGGACCTACACTTTGAGCATAGGGAATATGACATAATGAGATCTAATCTTTCTACACAGGAAACTACTGCTCTAAATGAGCTAAGGGAGAATCAAAATATTGCCATCCTTCCAGCTGATAAGGGTGGTGCCGTGGTTGTGATGGATATGAGTTCATATTTGAATGAGGGCCAATCTCAGCTGTCTGATAAAAGATGTTATATGTATATGGCCTATGATCCTACCACTCATTTCAAACAGGAAATAGACACTTTTCTCAATCTTGCCCTTGAGGAGGGCATCATAACCAAAAATTGTGTTTTTCAGTTAACTGTCAAGGATCCTCAGAAACAAATCTTGTATTTACTTCCAAAAATACACAAGTCCATTACAAATCCTCTGGGCAGACCAATTGTATCAGGAATTGGGTCCTTGATGGAGCTTTTATCTGCCTTTCTTACACAATATCTCAAACCACTGTTGTGTTTTGTCAGGGCTAGACTGCAGGATACGACCCAATTTCTACAGATCACACAGGATTGTCAACTTGAGCCTGGTTGGCTCATGTGCTCATTGGATGTTAAGGCCCTATATACTAGCATTCCACACTGGGCTGGCCTACAGGCCCTACAATATTGGTTAGATAGGGCTGCTCTTTACTCCCTTGGGTTTAATACACTGCTTATCTGTATGATGGAACATGTCCTCGATAAGAATGTCTTTTATTTTCAAGGGCAATGCTATTGGCAATTGCAGGGTACGGCGATGGGAGCATCTTTTGCTCCCACTTATGCCGATTTGTTCATGGCATTCTTTGAGGAATGCATGATCTATGATCCACTACACAATATCTATCTGGTGGAAATAGACATTTGGCGCAGGTACTTGGATGATTGCTGGATGGTGTGGCGGGCAGATGTCAGGTATTTACAGGAGTTCATTGAATACCTCAATCAAAATGTATGGGGAATTGAGTTTACGGTAACATACGGTCTTCAAAGCATCAATTTTTTTGGATGTTACCATGACCAGAAATACAGATCATATGTTGAATACGAGATCTTATCGCAAATACCCTCAATACAACACTTTGTTGCATGCTTCCAGCATGCACCCAGGCCACACCATACGCAACATCCCTAAGTCCCAATTTATGCATATCAAATGCCTGAGCTTGACACAGGGTGATTTTGATAGGGATGGCTTGGATCTTTATCATAGGTTTGCCAATAGGGGTTACAGACATCAAGACATTCTTAATGCCTGGAATTGGACTAATAACATTGAGAGAAAAACTTTGTTACAATATCAATCTCAAACCAGGGATTGTTCTACAAATATCATTCGGTTTGTCACTGCCTTTGGCAGAAATTCCAATGCTATCAAGGGTATCATCAATAGACATTGGAATATTCTCATGGCCAATGAATATTTGAGATCAATATTGGATCAACAATACCATTTCTCATATAGGAGAGGCAGAACTTTTGGCTCTCTCTTTTCACATTTCAAACACATAGAAAGTGGGGGAGCAATATATCAATAATTGACTATGTCAGGGGATGTATTAGTGGGTACATTCCCTTGTGGCCATTGTGGTTCATGTAAACAAGTCAACAAAAATAAGGAATTTACAAGTCGTAATACCAGTAAAGTGTACCAATGCAGAATATTCGGCAACTGAAGCAGCAGTTGGGTGGTCTATCTGGCAACCTGTCTGTGTCAAGCTTTTTATGTAGGCCAAATCTCTAGACCACTCAGAACATGCATCAATGAACAAAGATCAGACATCAAAACTAGGAAGGAAACCAATGCCTTATATAGGCACAATTTGAAACATCCTGATACACAATTTTCTTTTATAATTATAGATAGAATTCTGGGGGACCATAGTAATCCCCAGGGATGGCATAAAATACTTACTCATAAGGAACAACATTGGATCATTACATTGGGTGCCCTATTCCCTCCAGGATTAAATGACCATTTGTAAATATGAGGATATAGGTTGGTACAATTTATGTTTTATGTATTGATTTATATATCTTATTTACATCATGAATGATTATGAATATTGGTTTATAGTAATCTGTTTGCCTCTATCTCTCATATTTTTTTATAGTCTTCTTAACGTGTCATATAGGGTCCGATGGAAGAGAGCCAAAGGCATATTGACATACCTGATGCGATCACAGCTGAAGGAATTATATTGGAACACTGGACTAAGCATGGATTTTCGAATTCGGCTATATCATCAATTGCTAACCACATGTTTTCTGTTGGAACATTCATTGCCCTTTTTTTCATGCTTTGGATGTGATGTTCTTTATGGTTATGACAGCATGTATGATATATGTTCTCAGTATAACTATACTATAAGTAATATTAACTACATTTATGTTACATAACTCAATGTGTTAGGGTCAGTTCATAACATATTTTTTTATTTTTCATTTTTTATTTTACAATTTTCAATGATCTACCTATTTTTATGTTATATTTGCCACATATTGTCAAGTTAAGATTGCATTTACTATCATGTATAACTTCAGTTCACATTTTGGGTTCTTTCTCTTTAAATATATACTGGTTACATTTTCCATCAGTCTCACAGGTGGGGTGTGTCTATAAATTGTTGGGATTTTTGGTGAATTGTTCATACACTGAAGAAGGCATTGGTTGCCAAAACTGGTCTGTCTAATAAAGGGTTATTATTTAGCCATCTATATGTATTTGACCTAATTATTTTCTATTTTCTACTTCTGGATCGCACATTGCTGGCCTTTTGTTGTTTACTTGGTTGGTTCGGCCGTGCATCTACCTACCTGCTTAGCATCATGTTGGGTTGTTTTTGTCATTGCCACCATCTCCAACCCATACAACATAGCTGGTCTCACTACCCTCTTGCAGACCTTCCCTTTCACCCTTACTGGTACCCATCTGTCACAAATCACTCTTGTCCACCCATTCCACCCTGCCTGTACTCTCTTTTTCACCTCTCTTCCACACTCACCATTACTTTGAACTGTTGATCCTAAAGACTTAAAGTCATCCATCTTTGCCAGCTCTACTCCCTGCATCCTCACCATTCCTCTAGCCTCCCTCTAATTCACACATACATATTCTGTCTTAGTCCTGCTGACCTTCATTCCTCTCCTCTCTAGAGCATATCTCCATCTCTCCAGGGTCTCCTCACCCTGGTCCCTACTCTCACTACAGACCACAATGTCATCTGCAAACAACATAGTCAATGGGCCTCATGTCTGATCTCGTTTGTCAACCTGTTCATCACCATTGCAAATAAGAAAGGGCTCAGAGCTGATCCTTGATGTAATCCCCCCTCCACCTTAAATGCATCTGTCACTCCCACTGCAGATCTTACCACTGTCACACTACCCTTGTACATATCCTGTACCACTCTTACATACTTCTCTGCCACTCCTGACTTCCTCATACAATACCACAACTCCTCTCTAGGCACCCTATCATATGCTTTCTCCAAGTCCACAAAGACACAATGAAACTCCTTCTGACACTCTCTATATTTCTCCATCAACACTCTCAGAACAAACATTGCATCTTTACTGCTCTTTCCCAGCATGAAACCATACTGCTGATCACTAATTATCACCTCCCTTCTTAACCTAGCTTCCACTACTCTTTCCCATAACTTCAAGCTGTGACTGATCAGTTTTATCCCTCTGTAGTTACTACAGCTCTGCACATCACCCTTATTCTTAAAAATAGGTACCAAAACACTTTTTCTCCACTTTTCAGGCATCCTATGACTTTCCAAGATTTAATTAAACAATCTGGTTAAAAACTCCACTGCCATTTCTCCTAAGCACCTCCATGCTTCCACAGGTATGTCATCTGGACCAACTGCCTTTCCATTCTTCATTCTCTTCATAGCTGTCCATACTTCCTTCTTGCTAATCTGTTTCACTTCCTGATTCACTATCACCACATCATCCAACTTCTCTCTCTCTCATTCTCTTCATTCTTCATTCATCAGCCCCTCAAAGTACTTATTTCCATCTGCTGAACACACTCTCCTCATTTGTGAGTGCATTTCTTTCACTATCCTTTATCACCCTTACCTGCTGCACATCTTTCCCAGCTTGGCCCCTCTGTCTAGCCAATCGATACAGGTCCTTTTCTCCCTCTTTAGTGTCCAGCCTTTCATACAACTCTCCATATGCTTTATCCTTAGCCTTCACCACCTCTCTCTTTGCTACGCTCCTCATCTCCTTATACTCCTGTCTGCTTTCTTCATCTCTCTGACAATCCCCTTCTTCTTCACCAGCCTCTTCCTTTGTTTACTCTCCTGTATGTCCTCATTCCACCATCAGGTCTCCTTGTCCTCCTTCCTCTGTCCAGATGTCACACCAAGCACCTTTCTAGCTGTCTCCCATACCATCTCTGCTGTAGTTACCCAGCTATTCAGTAACTCTACACTGCCCCCCATTGCCTGTTTTAAATCTTCCATGAACTCCACCTCACAATCACCCTTTTTCAACTTCCACCATTTGATCCTCGGCACTGCTCTCACACTTGTACTCCTCGTCTTGATAACCAACATCATTCTACAGACCACCATTCTATACTGTCTAATTACACTTTCCCCTGTCACCACTTTACAGTCTCCAATCTATTTCAGACTGGCCTATCCTGCATAAGATATAATCCACCTGTGTGCATCTTCCTCCACTCTTGTACATCACCCTATGCTCCTCCCTCTTCTTAAAGTACATATTCACCACAGCCATGTCCATCATTTTCACAAAATCCACTACCATCTGACCTTCTGCATTACTCTCCTTAACACCATACCTGCCCATCACTTCCTCATCCCCTCTGTTCCCTTCACCAACATGCCCATTGAAATCCATTACAATCACCAATCTCTCACCCTTGGGTACACTCACTACCACTTCATCCATCTCACTCCAAAATTTTTCTTTCTCATCCATCACACCCAACTTGTGGAGCGTATGCACTAACAACATTCATAATTACACCATCAATTTCCAGCTTCATAAACATCACTCTATCCGACACTCTTTTCACCTCAAAAACACTCTTGGCATACTAGAGTAACAAGCAATCACACCTCGAAGGATAAATGTAGTATTGCCAGCAAATAATATAAATAATCCAATGAAGACAAAAAGTGTGGCAATTAATGAACCAGGCAGTTCAAATTAAAATATAACTATATGACATAAAAAATAAAATCTTTAATGAAGGAAGTAAGCGCTTTCACATAAGAGCTTCTTCAGACCAAAAGATCCTTCAACATACAATCCATTTAAATATTATTCACTATCCACTCAAAATGCATACAACTTAATTACATTCATTTAAAGTAGTATCCACCATTTCTCAGACTTAAAAAACCTATATAAGCCTACCATTCTACATAAACATACTAAAACAGCATGGGAATTCAAGTACATGTTTCTAACAACATACATAAAAATCCTTATACATATTTCTAACAACATACTGTCATATATAAAAAATATATAATATATATATATATATATATATATATATATATATATATATATATATGCATATATATTCAAAACACTTGTTCAGAACTTCTATTTAAACTAAATATTTCCTTATATGCATATATTTATATTTAACAACATACTACCATAAACAGAATATTGTGCAGGCATAACACACTTGCTATTTAACTGATAGTTTCCTAGATTTTGCTGTTGGCTTAATGGATGCCCCCTCGTTTAAGCCCTTCCCTCTGTCTGCCCTGAGTCTTATAATCCATTTCACTTCTTTACTTTTGAAATGAAGACAATCTCTCCTATTGCCATAATTTCTGGAAACAGATAACTTCTGATGTCTCAGTTCTATAACAGTCCAGAATGATCAGTAGTTTATTCCTGCATGGAAGGGACCGTTCCTGTGCAGCATGGCAGTGCGCTATGCATATGTATGAAGGCACGCTGCCGTGCTCTAAAATGGACACGTTTCTGTGTGCGAGTGCAGGGGGCGTATCCATGCAGACCACAGACACTAAATACGCCCTTTGTGCACAGAAAGTGCCGGATGGCACTTCAGAAGCCATACTAGCATAATATTAGAGTTTAGTTCTAATATTACGCCAGTATTTCAGTGTCCGCGGATACTGAAATGCAAAATAGAAGCATTTCAGTGTCCACGGACACTGAAAAAAAACGGCAGTAGGAAATCAATATAGGGGGTGAGTACCAGCCTCTGTGACACACCCCCTGTATTGCTAAAGTGCCATACGGCACTTCTGCAGTCTGTTGAACTATGTGTGTAAATGCACACACCACTCAACCTCTTCGAGCAAATAATCTGGACAAAGCCTAAAATGATGAGGGGACAAATAGGGACAGATTTTAAATATAGCACTTACAGACATACTCTCAACTGTACAGATATTCCCAGAATGTCCAGATGTTTGCTTCATATTTTTTGTGTGCTCCTCTTGCAATCTGTTGCTTTTTGGCAAATAGCTGAGGATTGAAGTCATTAAATAATGGCAAACATTTGTGTCTAAGATTCCACCTCCTTCAGAAAATTCATGTTAATGAAAAACCTATTATTCCATCAACTATCTTAGTTTGTAAGAGAAATATTTAAAATCTGTCCCTATTTGTCCCCACATCATTTTAGTCTTTGTCCAGATTTCTTGCTCTAGGAGGTTGAGAGGTACGATAGGAGATAAATCCCCCAAGTGTAAACAAGCACAACCCCAGCCCCACAAAAAAAATAAAGCACATGCTGAACATGTCATGTATCAGCACGAAACATGCACAGAGCTGTGAAAGCTCAATCATTGCAATGTGTCACAAACACAGTCCCAAGTAGTTGTCACAAAACAAAATATACACCCTCATAACATACAGAAAATAATAATAATAATAATAATATATCCCTGTTTATAATGCCCTAAGGGATGTTTAAGTGTAGCTAAGTACGTGTGTACTTTACAGCTTAAACATCCCATAGGAGTTAAATGAAAATAGATAGGAGAACATTTTAAAGCCAATATAGTACCGTGTTTAGGGTAACAACTTTACATGCATGTGTTCAGAGTTCAAGTCCCAAAACATACAATTTATTTTATGATGTGAAAGTATTGTAAAACTTGGTTTAGTAAACATAATCTATGCAGCAATTAGTTTTTGCCAACCAGGGAAGAGTAGCAGTTCCAAAAGTGAAATGTCAGTCTGGCAAAGATGTGAAACCCCCATATAAACACACATGCCCCATACAGTATAGTCACACAGGAATATAATGTAATGAAAGTACAAAGGGAGATGACATGGAAGGTAAATGTAAAAGTATAAATGTGTAATATTTATCTTATATTACACAATGACTGGCCATTAACATACAAAAATGAGTATGCTATTTGGCCAGCCCAAACAGAGTGCCCATTGTGCAGTACATCAGAAATGGCCCAGGATACCGGAAAACTGTAGAAGGGCAGCATGGAGGCATGATACAATGACATTTTTAAGAAAGGTACGTATTGTTTTCCTTAAATAATGTCATTGTATAATAACCATAACCCATGGCTGGGTGTGGGCAACTCTAGACCTACCCATGGTTGGCATTGTATGGTCAGGAGGGCATTGCCCTCGTGACCAAACCACAGCAACTGTGGGTAAACCAGCATTACCCACACCCAGCTGTGGGTTATTGCTTAAGTATAACATGATACATATAATATGCAGATATGTGTCTAAATCCATTTGTATCCATAAGACCTTGTTCTGCCCACCAACAAAGTGGCCAGACCTGCCAAGTCTCAAACCCAGAACACTGTCCCCAAATATCAAACCAACATACCACTACACCATTTGACCTGTAAAGTGCTGTAGTGGTTTAATGAACATATCCTGCATTCAGGAAATTTAACATTAATAAAAAAAACAGCAGCACCATGTGTTGGACTTATGACTCTGACCATTGTAATCAAAGGAAAGTAGTAGTACACCAGCTGAGCTGTGGGAGCTAATGTTGCTTTTTCAAGTATATCATGCAATAGAGGCATACAACATTAGGGGGAAAGTGTTGTGAAACTCTTTGTGCATTGTATATAGACATGTATACACACACACACACACACACACACACACACACACACACACACATATATATATATATATATATATATATATATATATATATATAAATGTACAGTCATAATATAGATATACAGATATTAAATATAATGGAAGGAAAATAAAAAAAAATATATATATATATATATATATATATATATATATATATATATATATATATATAAATACATGCAGTGTAGTTATATCTCTGAACGATCCCTCCCAAACTGTTAGTGCAAGGAACCTGTACAAAGACTGCAAAAGGGGGGGGGGGATGGGCCACATATACGGATATAGTTAGAAAATCTTTGTTAAAAATGAAGACGTGTGACAACAACAGAGTGTGTTTCAGCAGACAATCACTGAAGGATATGATGATGGGAAATGAAATGTCATGTCATGTATTTACTGATTTCCCACACAAATAGAAATAAATTGTGGAACCGAACAAAAGTATGGTCCAAATATCTGGACACTCTGTGGAAAATCTGGCTGTGGAGAGGTATGCTCAGAACCCCTTAATGCAATGAATGTGGACCAAGCCTGACAAAGTGGGGGGACAAAGGCATTAAAATAGGGACACGCACAAAATACATTGGTAGATAAGCTGAGAACGTTCATGTAGTAACAATGTATGTCCTAACATATATCAACTGAAATATCACAATTCCAGGGCTCAATTGTTTCTCATTAGTTACTGACCTCAGTCCCCACATCATCCCATTGATGTGTCATGCGTAAATAATAGTTACAGGGACCAGACCAAAGATATTGGACACACAACTGGACATCCTATGAATATGATATGTGTATCTAACACAACAGTAGAGAAACTATACTGAGCTACCACTCAATGTCCAGACTACAATCAGACTGACATGACACTACCCTGGTCCAGCTCTGGGGCTGTACACATGCAGTAGCAAATATAACAGGCAGTACAGGAATGTCATACTAGTGGAACACAAACACTGGTGTGAAAGTGCATACCCCCAAACATACCAATAAGCAAAATGAACATGACAGTATAATACTGTGAGATCAACCACATACCGTTTGCCACTCACACATTACCCCTACATATACTGCCCCAATTCACAGTGTACTGGGAATCTGGAGGTGTTACATGACATGTCACAGTCAGACCCTACAAGTATACGAATCTGATAGACCACCAGCAGCTGTAGCAGCATGCAGAGTCAGATAGGTAAATGATGTATGGCACTCAAAGCTGCTACTCTCCCTACCCAGCCTAAACAACATAAGCACACAACACTGCTACACATCCTTGGCAGTCTGTTCACAATGGCCAGACAGACATACTCTCATATGTGCAGATTTCCATAGAATTACCATGGTGTGGATGCATATCCCTGGCCATCACTGCATACCATGGCCAGGAGTTTGCCAGGTCATTGTCATGCTAACTGGTGTGCATTTGGTAATTAGTGATCTACCATACCTCTGAACCTCATAGTGCAATCTCTGTGTAACGTACAGAGCCATGTCCAACTCAGAATTGTTGAACATGCTCCATCTTAGCAAAACCAAATCTACTCGAGCTACACGTTCTAGGGATATAAACCTCAACACAACAATGAACAGAACATGCTGGTGGGATAGATTCCCTTTGCAGAGACTTCCCTTACTATGGAACAGGGTCCCGATCTACATAAGACAGAGCCCCTCACTATCATTCTTCAAGAGGAACCTTGATGAGTGGATGGGTAACAGAAAGTTCACACCGGGGATCACACCAACAGCACTACTAGATAGGGGCCAAGGGTACTAGCTGCTAGTACAAGGGTCTAGGGAACTACTAAAGGGGAGGTGAATACCGCACAATGTGGCTGGGCTAATATATGCCTTCGGGCAGATAGCCCAGTACCAACCTATGAACCTATGAACCTATGGCACATGTATGGGACAGGGGGCTGGAAAGATGGACATATCACACATAATGGTGTAACAAATTTAAACAGTAGCTACATTTACATGTGTTGTTGTAACATCACATCCCTAAAGGAAATGATGTGTGGAACACCAGTGGATGACAACACATACTGACTACAATGAAGGGCATCTCATATGGTGGAACTAGCAGCTGTGTCCAGGTCCACAACACAATACCATGTGGGAACCTACATAGCTGCATGGCCTCCGCAGTACCTGACAGGATAACATCAACCCCCTCAAGGTCGGCTGAATGCTTGTGGTGGACAGCAGCAATACAGAAACCACAGACTTGGTCCCTAGATTGGCTGTATAAGCCAAATTCGGAGCATGAACCAACCTGGCACCAAGTCACCCTTCATCTGATCAAGAATATAAGGTCACAGATGGAGTACTGTAATGCTAATTATGAGTACAAATTGGACACATCCACCACGGCCAGTCACAAGGCCATCTTCACATATGTCTGTGATCTCTGAGGCCACATACCAGCCCATCCTGTAATGGTGTCCAATCAGGCCACATATACACACAACATAGCTATAGGCAACCCTCTGCAGACAGGTTTAGGGCAAACATCACCCCCTGGCTCAGCAGCACTATAGATGGATATGCACAGCACCAACACCCCTCCCCTCATCACCAGTGAGCAGGTATATGTTGCCTACTGAAAGGCAACAATTGTAGATATCCATGGCACCTGATAACATCCCTGCCTGCATCCTACATGAACACAGGCATGTGCACCCAGCAACATTACACACCGTAGTCACAACAAGACTTGGCACCATCCACACCACATCCACATAGACGATGGCCAATGTCAACCCTTGACACAGACATGAATGAGGAGTACAAGAGTAGGAAATTAAGTAGGCCTCACTGGGGGGAATATGACACCCAGGTCTAGCCAGTGCAATGCAAGCAAATATAGTGCTGATACGTTACAGGGGTATGGTATGGTTGTGAGTGGTGGCTACTAGTATTCAATGTAGATGTGCAGGTTCTGTACATATAGTTGCCAAATATATGATGTCTTGTGATGTGTCTCCCTTGTTATGTCTCCCAGGTGCAATGTCGCATCAGCAAAGGTCAACATTCTCAGCGACTCAAACAAATATAATCATAGAAGCCATACTACACAACCATGACATAATGTTTGGCTGGAGCCAGCAACATCTGCAAGAGTGGACTGGTCTAAGGGACAACCTTGTCCACAGGGTAAATGATGTTGGCCTGCATGCATGTACATATAAACAAGTCTGGCATCATGAAAGTGACCTCATACACCATGCCTGGCAAAGGCCTGCTGCAGTGGACAGGGACCGCACAGCCACAGGCGGGTCCTGGTCTTGCAGCCCCACTGGCACCCACTGGGGAGCCCCATGGGTACCTTGGGGCACCCATCACAGTACATCAGAGTATAGACCCCCCACATACTGGAGGTAGTTGGCACCCAGGCAATGTTCGAGGAGTGTGCAGGTAAGGCCCCAGTGTAGATTACTAGACTAGTGTAGCAGATATACTTGTAATTGTACAGTATCTATGTACATGTGTCAGGTCAGATTGCAGTTATGGATGTGGTTTTCTAATGCATAGATATGCACATCTATGGTGAAGGACAGCAAATTGTGTAGTACTGGGGGTTGTACGGTACATGTGCACACGTGCTGCATCCATTTTCTACCAATGCCACTTGTGGGTCTGCTGACCGTACTCCCCTCAAACACCTACCTAGGTCCCTCCTCTCTACATGTGAGATGGCAGCCTGCAGTTGGTGTGTATGCAGTTGTACTGTTGTGGTTTGCCAATACCCCAGGCATGTGAAGGCCATGCAGTGTACCATGCACACAACTGTCACTCATAGACATATTGCTTTAAGTGCATGTTCACCTGTGTTGGGGTCAACTGCATTGCATCACAGTGGTCACTACAGGGGCCTATCTGATGAGAATGTGTCATCCCTGTAGCATAACACATTGGCCTGTCAGTGGAAGACTTCTGGACAGAGAGCAACACAATGGTTGGACAAATGGCCTAAGGTAGGGACATGTGTGAAACATTACTGTCATATAGTGAATATAAACAGTGTACACACCCCAGTTAAGATGCCAGGTGTTTGTGATGTCCAGACAAATTGAGACTGCAATATGTCAGTATTCATCCATTCCGAACTGTAATGTGACCTATGACATGAACAATTCCCTGTACAATCAATCTGTTGGCCACCAAGTATGGAGAATGCAAACCCCACAATATGCTGGATGCATATGTGTGCACACCCTTCAAATAATATGTCATTGCAGCAGCTTGTGATTTACTGGAAGCATACAATCTGCTTGGGGACACATCAACCATCAAGTAAAGGCACTCAGACTAACACCAAATAACAGTCTGCTGTCCAAGTGGGATAATTATGATATATGCTCAGTTGCCTGTAACAGCAACAGACATAGCTTGTAGACAGTGTACAAAGCATCAAAGGAATCTCATATTTGAAAGCTATCAGTCAAGAGTAGGGTACAACAACATTATCACAGCAGTTCATACACCATGGAACACAGTGGTGGCAGCTGTCAAAAGGTGGAGTGAATATGGGACAATAGCGCTGTTGACAAGAACCTGATGTCCCTCCAAAAATGATGACAACACATTTCAAGACCTGGCCAGGGAGGTTGCCAGGGGACATACAGCAACACCGAGGGAGTTGCAGGAACACCTTGCTAGTAATAGTGCTCTGTACTACCTGTGAGAACACTATCCCATATTCTGCATACGTCCGACCTACAGGGTAGGGTCAGAAGATGGAAGCATTTCCACACACCAAAAACAGCCAGGGGTGGATACAAATTGCAGTGCAGCACATCATGTCTCCCAAAGGCAGGTGTGAAAATGTGTTATGGTGTAATGAGACTAGGGATCGACCTCACGGCCACAATACCAACAGGTATGTGGGGTGCACAAGCAACACCTCTCATAACCTGAACACCAACATCCCCATGGTAAATCACACTGGTGGCAGCGGCCTGCTGTGGGGCTGCTGTTCCATAGACAGAACAGAGCCTGTAGTCACGGTGGTGGGATTTCAGAACATTGCCTAATAACACCCACATCTGCCCCAAATCCATCATTCATCTGCAAGAATGCTGAGGATGAGGAGGTGTGTCAACCTTCAACATGACAAAGAACTGCAGCATACATCCAAAGCTACCTAGGAATGACTCCACCTGAACACAAACATGGGTATGGAGTGGTTCAGCCAGAGCCTAGACCTACACCAGATAGAAAACCCCAGGGTGACCTGATGAGGGCTGTGCACATGAGCTGCCCTTGCATTCTGACAGAGTTGGGTGAGCTTTGCATTGAAGAGTTGTCAAATAATACCAAGTCAGGATGTGACATGCTGACAGACACCTTCATAAGAAGAGTGAATGCTGTAAGCAACTTACAAGGTGCTTCAACAACTTATCATTTTAAGAGTGTGCACACATATGCAATCGACATGTACATATTGCAGTCATCATAAGTTACACGTATCACGTGTTTGTTTATTGATTGGATTGCACAGGTCATATGTCACACGGAAGGTGGATGACATATTTGAATGCATTATTGTGGTCTCATCCTCTATATTACAAGAACATGGCATGTTAACAGGGTTATGTACATGTATCATATCCACTGTAAGCTTAAAAGGCTGGTGGTGTAACAGGGATTGTGTGACCATATATTCACTGCTCATTTGCAGATCTGACACTCACATGTATGTCATTAATCAGTGACGTCACTCCTCAGATCATCCCACATATGTCACAGAGAAATGCAGGGGTTATGAGAAATAGAGCAGATGTCACAGAGAAACACAGGGTTTATGAGAAATAGAGCAGACATATGAGCCAGACTGCTACACATCCTGTGAGGATATGTACAGTTGTGAGGTATGTTCTGTAGTACTTGCCACTGTGCTATACAGGTCAACAGCAATGATGTGTACATGGATGCAGTCTGTGCCTGGGAATGGCCATCACACACTAACACTAATCACGTATCCCAGAGCTCTATATTGTCAGCTGCATGGCTGCAATGCATGATGTTGACAACCATGTGTCATGCATGGCACCATGTGGATAATGTGTGTGAGTGTGTGTGTGTGTGTGTGTGTGTGTGTGTGTGTGTGTGTGTGTGTGTGTGTGTGTGTGTGTACCAACCAACATGAAAGTGTAGGTATTAATGTACATATGCTGCCTTCCTCTCACAGGTGGTGATGGGGTTTGGGCCCCCCCCCTTTTGAAGCAATGTCAATTTGTCTGCAGACTTTGCCAATGATGATAGGAATACGTTGGTACAGGTGAGGTTGTCAGGGGCTGAATCTGTGCCATTAGTTGGCATCCCACACTTTTGCACACCATCACTGCACACAGTGACGATGCCCACACATACCCCATCACCAGTGGCCACAGATGATGGACAGTTGGCAGGTGGTGGCATTGAACAGGCTAGTGTGGTGACTATGGCATGTGTGAGTGTAGATACTGGCCATAGCCAGAGTGCAGGCAAGGTCCCACACAGGCGGATGGACAGGGGCACTTGCAAGAGGAACGCTACTCGTCGGGCCACTGTTGCAAGTGCCACAGAAGGAGTCATCAGACGCATGTTCCAGGCTATCATGGATGCACAGGCACATAGTGAATGTCACAACACACAAATACTCAGGGTGGTGGATGCAACTCTCCCTGAGGTACGTGGTGACATACATGACCTTGTTGGGTCCACACATCAAAATACTGAGGTGTGGATCCAAGCTCAAACTAACCACCTTGGGAATCCAAATCCCTCCCACCCACCCCCCGAAAAGGTAACCACCATGACAAACACCTCCAAAGCTAACCTTTAACTCCTTAAAACAGAGGTGGCTAAGTTCACGGCACCCATGCAAATGCAGAATAGTTGCATGACCACCACATCATACACCACTGCACTGTATGAACAAATACACATATGCATGGATCTCATCATGGCCAATAGAACCAAGACACTGTCCTCCAAACAGGAAGCCAATGTGGTGGTCCCCTGCCATATACAAACTCGACAACGGAACAAATAAACTGATGCAGAAAAAGGTGAAGTCCCAAGACTGGAATAACTCCCTTATCGGCCTCAACAAAACTCTGAGATCACTCATCAAATCCTCTAAAGCTAGCTATGACAACAGCATTGCAGTAGATAGGAAAGACAAACACAAGGCATTCAATAGTTATTTGGACAATCTCCATGCCAATACCCAGATGTACTCTGAGCTACTGCACAATGGTACCTCCTATACAGAGCCAACAGATATTGCCAATATACTGTCTGACAGATTCAGTGCCAACCTGACTGCTCTTAGCCCTCCAAAAGAACAATCACAATACCAGTAGATTGCCAGGCACCCAGTATTACTGCTGCACAGGTTAAAATAGCACTGACCATGGCCAGGAATACATCTTCTATGGGACCTGAGAATATCCCTGGCTGTGTTGTACATGAACTACAGAGTGACCTGGCACCACACCTGTGTGCCCCCGTGCAATCACAGCCTAACCTCAAGCTTTGTCCCTACCAAATGGTGCACTGCTACAATCATCCCCTTCACAAAGTAGGAGCAACTACAGACCTTGGGAACTATCTCTCCATTAGTCTGATGAGTCTGATATGCAAAGCTATTGAACACATCATCATGGACCTACTAAACAAGGATATAGAGGACCTCCAAAGTCTGGATCCCACACAGTTTGGTTTTGTGGAGGGTAGATCATGCCTGCTCAACCTGGTCAACTTCTTTGAGTCAGTCACCAGAGCTGTGAATGATGTCAACGTGGTCATACAGCCTACCTTGATCTGGCCAAGGTCTTTGATACCATTCCCCACTCTGGAATCATAGAAAACCCACTAAGGTAGGCATCAACCCCTATATCACTAGGTGGGTTGCAAACTGGATCACACGTAGACCCATAGTGTGAAAGTAGCTGACTCCAAGTCAGACTGATGGCCAGTCATGAGTGGGGTCCCATAATGTTCAGTCCCGGGCCCTCACCTGTCTGGTATCTACATCTCTGAAGTGCAGGCCATCACAAAGCTACTATGGTTGATAAAGTTTGCAGATGATTGCATGTTGGGAGCTATTATTAATTACCCAAGTGATGTTGACATCCAGCAGAAAGGCCTCACTGAGAACAATGTATGCTGTCAGAAGCATGGCCTGAACCTTAATGGCCAAATATGTGTCAGCATCCCCTTTAAGCACAACTCAGTTCCCATAAATCACCACATCGATGGTAGTCCACCGAGCACATAAGGCATTATAAGAGATCTGTGAACACAGGTTGACAGCAACCTCTCTTTAGACCACCACATTGCCACTGTGGCCAGACAGTCCTTCTATGTGGAACATCTGATTACTAATGGTTTTGCATCTAGGAAGTAGGGGGTCATTGTCTACCCTACCCTTTCCACATTAGGCCAATCATCGGGAACGATGTCCCATTTAGCATATACCTCAACGGACACCTGCAACAACTGCATAGGCCGCAAACGTACCTCACAAAGATGATCTTTGGCCTAAAACAGTTGTCCTATATGGACAGACTCAAAACACTCCAGCTATTGTCTGTCTCATATTGCCTACTTAGAGGCGATCTCTGCTTGCCATACAAAGCCATGTCTCACCCAGCTCTGTTAGAAATGCTGCATCCAAGGATATCCCAATCCCTCTGCACCACATGCTCCAGAGACCTCATCCTCATTACCACAATCAACAGAACATGCCAGAGGGATGGGTTCATAACCCAGACATTGCCCATGCTATGGACTAGATGTCCCATACATGTCAAACAGAGCACCTCACTGGCCCTCTTCAAGAGAAATCTTGCTGAATGGATGAGAAAAAGAGAATGCACCCCAGGGATCACTGCAGTGGCTCTACTCCACAGAGGTACTGGGAAATAATGTCAGGTGGCACATTGACTGGTTAATCCTCTGGCTAGGCTTGTAAAGGCTCCAGGGTCATTAACCTAGTACACACCTATGAACCTAAATATCTGGATATCCCATAGACATCTGTACAGAGGACTGGGATGGCCTGCACAATGACGTAACATGTTGCATGTGAGGCAGATGCCATTACCACGCTATATAAGGTAATGCCATCGGGTGGTGGTAAACAGGCATGGATGGTACACCAATCAAAATGCTATCAGCCAAAAAGGATATGATCTTTGGCCAAAGGAAAACACACACTTGCCAGTACTGAGAATAGAACCCCAACCTGCTAGTTATTTCTTCTACAGTGTTACGCAGTTATCTGCTGTGCCACAGAGCTTACAGGCATGCTTCTTTTCTCAAGTAACTTCTAAGGTGAATGACATCAGCAGGCCTAATAAAGTAGGGTGATTTGACAATTACAGGGTAGTACATAAATCAAAATGGTATAACCTACACAGTACATTATTCTCACACACACAGTCATCTGCCAGTATTGGGATTAGAACTCCTGCCTATCTAGTTATGTCTACTACAGTGTTTTATAGTTACTGCACATGCAACAAAGCTTACTAAACTTTCATATGGCCAAAGCTGCTGATAACTGCACAGCTGAGGTAAAATATTACAGGTGTCAGTAAGTCTGCCTTCCATTCTACCCTTACATTGTGCTAGTTCTTTCTGTCTTGCACTTCAAATGGCATTATGCCTTGGCACTTCACCTGGTTAGTGTATCAATAACTGTGGCACAGTTGGGAGCTGTCAGCAGTACTCATTCATCGCAGATGTAGCCCCAGTACTTATTAGTTATGTCCACCCCTCCCAGCATGATTACAGGGCAGTTTTCTGTGCTGTCACCCATTACCCTGGTGCACTTGACCATTCTGAAGCACTGTTGCAACTACCTCATGTACTCAGACAACTCTCCCCTCTAAACTCCAAACACTCAGACCTGTGGGATTTACCCATATTTCACCCAATGCGGACATATGCACTGCCCAGAAAAGACTGGACTAGCAGGTCAAGAGGATAAGATCAACACCTGCACCACACCATGTGGATCACATAGCTCACCATGACACCCACTTTGATAGCCATGACATACAGTGAAAACCCACACACCCACCTTCACAGAGTCACTCAATGGACATTTACCCAAACAGCACAGACCAGCAAGACAGACACCCACTCAGACACCATGACATGGCATATGCCAAGGGACACATATTTAATCTACACAGTGTGCCCCTCAACCTAAGCTCCTAAGGCTAACCACCTTGCACAATACAGTGCCCATGGGTAACTGTCTACTGAGACAAGCACATATCCCACTCACTAAGTTGAATATGGAGCAGGTAACATCCAAATATCTATCACATGCCAGCATCCAGCTCATGACACAGCCAGTCATGGCACTCCACAATAACTATGAGTATCACTCTGTATCCATGTGGGTGTGAATGACCTGGGGCATACCTCCCTGGACTACATGACAGGAGACATGGTTGAACTCTCTGATTATGTGGTCCAGGCAGTCACCCAGAATGATGCTGCACTACGGTACTAGCAACAGATGATTGACTGCAACATTGGCTTATGTGTTTTGTGTCATTCTCAGGGGATCCAGTATCTCCCTGTTTGGGATGACATGATTGACAGAAATCAAGCCACCAGGATCGCGAAGCTCTATGTAAGAATTGAGTTATTCCGACACGGAGTGGTTTGTGTCCGTGTAGAGCAGCAGCGCACCTTGAATATTAATGAAGGCATGCTGCTCAGCTCTTACACGGACATGGCACTATGTACAAGCATGGGAGGGGGTGTGTCTGAGAGCAGAGCTCTCACAATATACACGCCCCCTGCATGGAAGTCGACAGCAGCAAGAGTGTGTCTAATGTTAGTGTCCACAGATAAAAAAAAAAGTAAAACAGCAAAGCACACACGATGCATTCCCAAGTATGTAAGAGCAATATTTAAAATCTGTCCCTATTTGTTCCCCCATAATTATATGCTTTCCCTAGAATATGTGCAAGAACAAGGTAATGCAAAGCCCCTGTCATGTTATCAATGTTCACACAGCCCCCCAGACAGATAATGGTGCAGAAAGCAATGTCCATACCCCTAGTAAAATAGTCAAAACACATTTTTTTTTCATTTTATTCCCCCTCTGCAATAAAGTTTAAAGTGTAGCAACAAAATAAACAGCCCTTGCAGGTTTTGAACTAATGACCCCATAGTCAAAATGCTTAACAACTAAGCCATTTGAGATGTAGAATTTTATTATGTTGTTTCCTAACATATGCACTCTGGTTATTAAACATTAATGGAAAATAAATGTCAGTCTCAAGTCTTGAACCCAGGAGCCCATACACCATAGTCAAACAGTTAATCAGTAAACCATGCAAGCTATAAAACATTATGATGTTTTTCCCAACATATCATGCAGTCCACTTATTTAACATTAATGGAAATAAAACTGTCAGTCCCAACTCTTTAACCCAGGAGCTTGTACACCATAGTCAAAGCACTTAAACACTAAACCATTCAAGCTGCAGAATTTTATAGGTTCATAGGTTCATAGGTAGATACTAGGCTATCTGCCCTAGGACATTTATAAGCCTATCCAGAGTGTATTTGGCTTCTGCCTCCCTATTAGATTAGCCTACTGTGCCTTTGTAAAGTAGGTCACAGAAGGTACCCTTTTAAGATTGGTTTACTGTGCCTCTGTCTAGCAGGGACACAGGAGAGATCCCACGGGTGAATTTGCAATTTCCCATCCACGCGTCCAAATTTTGCTTGAAGAGAGTCAGCGAGGGGCTATGTCTAACATGAATTGGGATTCTATTCCAGAGTGAGGGGAGCCTCTGGGAAATGAATCTGTCCCTCCAGCATGTCCTATTTATTTTTGTGCTGAGGTTTAGGTCCCTGGAGCCTGTAGCTCTAAGGGACTTGGATTTTTTGAGGTGGAGCATGTCCATTAATTCTGGGTTTGACATGGCTTTGTACGTCAGGCATAGATCACCTCTGAGTAGGCGGTAAGCAACTGAGTAGAGCTGGAGGTTCTTTAGTCGAGCTGCATAGGACATCTGTTTGTAGCCCATGATCCTCTTGGTGAGGTACTTTTGGGGTCTCTCCAGTTGCTGCAGGTGTCGGGTAAGGTACATCCCAAAAGGGGCATTGTATTCATTTATGGGCCTGATGAGTGACGAGTAGAGGGGCACAATGACCTCTCTTGATCTAGATGCGAACCCTTTTGTGATAAGGTGGACTATATATAGAAGGTCTTTCTAACCACTTTGGCAACGTGATTATCAAAGGAGAGATTACTATCTACATTGGTCCCCAAATCTCTAATTACTTCTTCTGTACTTAATGGATTATCACCTATGTGGTAATTTGTGGGCACCTTGTTTTTCCCAAAGGGGATGACTATGCACTTTTTAGCATTTAGCTTGAGGCCGTGGCTCTGGCACCAAGCATCCGTCTCTGTGAGACCCTTTTGGAGGATGCTCGTGTCCGCTAGAAATTCAATTATGGCCCCCAGTTTGCAGTCATCTGCTAACTTTGTCAGCCATAATCCCCCCGTGTTAGCCTGAACCTCAGAGAAGTATATACCGAACAAGAGAGGTCCCAGAACTGAGCCCTGTGGGACGCCACTTGTAACTGGTTTGGATTTGGACATGGCACCTGCGATTCTGACCATGTGGGTTCTATCTCTGAGCCAGTTTGCAACCCATTTTGTGATATAGGGGTTGATATTTAAGCTGGTAAGTTTATTTATGATGCCTGAGTGGGGTATTGTGTCGAAGGCTTTTGCGAGGTCTAGGTAGGCTGTGTGGATTACCTTGTCCTCATCTATGGCTTTGGTAACTGTTTCAAAGAAATCAACTAGGGAATTGGGTAGGGTCCAGTGTCTGGAGGCTCCCAATGTCTTTGTTTATGAGTTCCATGATAATATGCTCCATGGCTTTACAGACCAGACTAGTCAGGCTTATGGGGCGATAGTTTCCAGGGTCCGTTGTGGCACCACCTTTGTGGAGTGGGACCACTGTAGCTGTACGCCATTCTTTGGGTACATATCCTGTAGTAAGGCTAAGTTTGAACAGTGACTTAATGTGAGGGTTCAGTTCTTTTTGGAGCTCATGTAAGACACAGCCTGGGACACCGTCCGGTCCCATAGATGCTGTGTTTTTTGCTTTGGAGAGGGCAGCTTTCGCCTGTGCATCTGTGATGTCAGGGAGGTTACATCCAGTTGGGATAGGCATTTGCTCCTTTGGGGGGGGAGGGGGGGGAGTTTGCACTGAATCTGTCTGCCAGGATGTTGGCCATGTCTGTAGGTTCAGTATATTTTGTACCGTTATGCAATTCAGAGCATATCTGGGAGTTTCTGGCCATGTTTCTGACATAACTAAAGAAGGCCTTGTGATTATCTTTAGTGTCTAGGGCAATTTTTCTTTTCAAAACTGGCCTTTGATGATTTTATGAGGGATCGAAGTTTCTTGCTAATACTGATCAGAGATGCCTTCCCTTTTTGGGATTTTGAGATTTTGCTCTGTCATGTAGTAGCTTCCTCCTTCTGTTGTATAGCTTATTTATGGCCGGGGTCCACCAGACCGGTCTCCTGTTTTTGGAGGAGTGAGTCTTGGTTTTATTTGGGATAGCATGATCCATGCATTCCTGCAGGTGCTCATAGAATGCATTTGTAAAGGATTCTGCGGATTGGGCTGTATTATCCTCTGGCCCAGGGGCATTGAAGGATTCCACCTCAGTCTTGAGAAGTGCAAAGTTGGCTTTGGAGAAATTCTTTACAGTGATTTCCTTGGCTGGGGGTGGGGACGGGATATGGATGTCCAGGGAAATTTGTTTATAGTCTGATCTTACCAATGAGGGGTTTACCTCTGGTGTGGAACATAGAGTCCCCATGTTGGTGATGACCAGGTCCAATATGTTGTTCCCTCTTGTGGGAGTGGTGACCAGTTGTTCCATTGCGTTAGAGTTTATAAATTCAAGGAACCGTTGGGCGAGGGTGTTTGGGCTTCAGTAGTTTTCCCAGTCAATGTTTGGGTAGTTGAAGTCACCCAATAACATGGTGTTTGGAGAGACCTTCATATTCTCCAGTGTTCTCAGGAATGCCAAGTGGGGTTCCTATAATAGGGAGTGTGTTCTGTAGCAGGCTACAAACTGAAAGTCTGTTTTGCCCGCTGTTATTTGTACATGGATGGTTTCCAATGCTTCGTGCAGTGCCACTAACCTGGAGGTGTAGGTATCTTTGATGAATATAGATACTCCCCCTCCTTTTTTGCTTTGGTCCAAGTTTTGGGGCTGAATCTCATGGTATGAGTTATAATCTGGTAGTGCTGGGGTGCTCTCAGGAGCCTTGAACCAGGTTTCTGTTACTGCACAGACGTCAATTTTCTCCATACTGAGGAGAGTCTCGAGTGCTTGCATCTTAAGGTTTAGACTTCTGGCATTGAGTAGCATTACCTTTAATTTTTTTATCTTTGGGTTGTCTATGGAGGTGGGTTTGTCCTTTGAGCCTTGCCTAAAAAAGGCACTATGGGGGTGGCAAGAGCCTTGGCCAGTATACAAAAGCCTAAGGGTGACAGGTGCAAGCCGTCCCTAGCGAAGCAACATGGCTTGTCGAGCATGTCATCCCAGGCTGACAGACACTGGATCCCCATTGCATGACACCAATACTTTAGCCAATTGTTGAAACTGATCATTTTGTCTTTATACTGTGGCATCATTCTTGGTGAGGGCAAGATGCTACTCAAGGTCAGGGACATACCAGCCTGGGCTACATGGTCAGAGAGCTCCTCTATGTCTCTTTCCATGTAGTCCAGGGAGGTATGTCTCAGGTCATTCACACCAGCATGGACAATGATGGAGTCATACTTGTACTTGCTTTGGAGTGAGCTGAGTGCTTGCATTATGTGGCGGATCCTGGCACCTGACAGGCAGCTTACAGTGACCTTCTCCTTGTTCAGTCTGGTGAGTGGGGCGTCAGTGTGCCGGACAATAGAGGCCCCTATAACAAGTGTATTTGGTGTGTTTGGCCTTATGGGCTGTGACTGTGAGGCACACTGATTTTGTGAGATATGTGATTTGGGGGTATTGTTGAGGGGTGGCTGTTGCTTGGATATCTGCTTAGGAGGTCTTTGCTGTTTAGGCAGATTTTTATTTAGAGCCTCCAAGTATGTTTTTGTGTGTTTATGTGTTGGGTATGCAGATGCAATAGGTCTGTGTGAGACTGGATTTGTGGTGTGGGTGGTTACCTTTTCCTCCTGACTGACTGTGCCAGTCTTGGGTTGAGAGAGCTCTGCCTCCAGTTTGGCTGTGTAACTGCATCTCTCACATGTATTAGAGTTTGTTGGAAGGAGGAGATGGTTGTCTGTGTACATAAGGCAATTGTAACATTGCCTCAAAATTCCCAGATTCACCAGCTGGACTGGAGGGTAACCTTGAAACTGACCCTTGGACATACCAGATTAGTATAGGGAATTGTTTTTTTACTGATCAGATTAGGCAAGGGAACTGATTTTTCACTTGATCAGGAAGGACCAATTAGGAGTCTAATACTTATGAGAAGTCAAGGAGAGTGTAGTGCTATAGTTAGTTAGTGTTTCCTTATAAGAGCTGAGTAAGTGCAGGGCTTTAGAAACAGAATATAGTGATTACTTTGAGAGTTTGAACAGTTCTAAGGGAAACAGTGAAGAGCAGACTTTGTGGACCCTGGAATAGTTTAAACCTGTTTAGGCGGCGCTGCCCGACGCTGTTCAGTGTGCAAAACCGCACAAAAAGAGAGATGTAGGGTTTTAAGAGAGAGAGATCAAGAAGTTTAGAATTGACCCAAAATGGCCAATAAAACTACAGCTTCTAGGTAGTAACCACTCCTCCAGGGACAGGCAGGCTGTTCAGTGTTAACCACTCCCACTGGTGAACACAGAGACTTCCCTTTAGCCCATGCAAGCACTGGCCTTCTAGAAACTTCCAAACAGTTCAGAACAGCAAATCTGTAACTGAACTTTCTTAACTTTCAGAAAGTGGGAAAAAAGCAAGATTTTTTGTTTTTTTTTTCTTTTTGTTGTAGTTTAAAGGTAGCAGAGATACACAAGCAGCAAAATAATCACAACAGTGCAATAAATGACATCACACTTGAGTGCTAGGCCAAAATCAGGTAAAATGCAGTTTTTAGAGAAAAAAACGATTTTAAATTAAGTGCAACACAGGAAATGCAGTAAACAGGCTCTAGATGTGTTCCAAGTACTGTTACTGTTACAGATATAAACTTTAGCAAGCCGGAAAATGCCAAGAAGTAGGCAGCAAAGCAGTAAAACTTAACAAAAAATCAGAAGAAAATACTTAAAATCACAAAAGTGGCTCCTTTTCTTCTCTCAGCATTTTCTCCTCTTGGTAGGTGCTTCAGCAAAACTAGCAAACCTGAAAAGACACCAAAACCACGAGGCAGCCTGGTTTTAGGAGAGAGAGAGATCAAGGAGTTTAGAATTGACCCAAAATGGCCAATAAAACTACAGCTTCTAGGTAGTAACCACTCCTCCAGGCACAGGCAGGCTCTTCAGTGTTAACCACTCCCACTTGTGAACACAGAGACTTTCCTTTAGCCCAAGCAAGCACTGGCCTTCTAGAAACTTCCAAACAGTTCAGAACAGCAAATCTGTAACTGAACTTTCTTAACTTTCAGAAAGTGGGGAAAAAAGCAAGATTTATGATGTTTTGTCCCCAACATATCATGCAATCTGGTTATTTAACATTAATGGAAAAAAAAATTCAGGCCAATCCTTTAAGCCAGGACCCTGTATACTGCAGTCAGAGAACATACCACTGCAACATCCAAACTGCATGAACTGCTCTTGCTTTTTCAAAAATATCATGCAATAGAGGCAAACAACAATAGTGAGAAAGCTCTGTAGAAATATGTATGTGTTGTATATAGACATATATACATATCTATATATAAAAATATACATATATATCTATACCTATCTCATAACGTGATATATTTATGTTTTATATATATATATATATATATATATATATATATATATATATATATATATATATATATATATATATATATATATATATATATATATATATATATATATATATATATGTGTGTGTGTGTTTGTGTTAAAACATACATATGCAAACATAGCGATACATACACAAAAACACACACACACGTGTACACACACACACACACACACACACACACACACACACACACACACACACACACACACACACACACACACACACACACGTACACACACACACACACACACACACACACACATACACACACACACACACACACACACATAAACACACACACACATAGTCATTCTAAGGGGATCCAGTATCGGTCTGCCTGGAATGACATGAATGACAGACCTTGATGTTTTGCCAGAGATGGCCTACATCTGTCACCCCTAGGCTTCTGGATACAGGCCAGGGCTCTTGCCACACCTATAGTGCCTTTTGTAGGCAGTGTTCCAAAGACCAAATTACCTCCATAACAGCTACAAACAAATGCAATCTGAGGATCATGCTGCTCAATGCTAGAAGTCTAAATCTTAGAATACACTCGCTCAAAGCACTCCTTAAAATGGAGAACATCGACATTTGTGCTGTAACAGAGACCTGGTTCAAGGCAGCAGGAAGCACACCTGCACTCTAGGCTATAACTCATTCCACACCTTTCAGCCCCAGAACTTGGACCAAAGCTCCAAAGGCGGTGGTGTTTCCATATTAATTATGGATGCACACACCTCTAGACTGGTAGCCCAGCATAATGCATCTGAGATACCTCAGGTGCAGCTAACATTAGTTAAGACAACGATTCAGGTTGTAGCCTGCTATAGGTCCCCAACCATGTCCCAAGATGTACACTCCACTTTCCTAAGCACCCTGGAGAATATAAGGGTCCAAAATAGCAGCGTCATACTGGGTGACTTCAACTATCCCTTGATTAACTTGGAAAACCACTCAGGTACGAATACACTTGCCCAACGCTTTATGGAATTCATAAATTCCAGTGTCCTGGTCCAGTTCATTCTTACCTCCACTAGACGTTGCAACATCCTTGACCTGGTCATTAGTAACATGGGCAACTGTTGCTCTACACCAGTTTTCAACTCCTCCCTGGTTAGATCCGACCACAAACTGATCACCTTAGAAACCTACTTCCCTCCCACCACCCCCACAAAGATAACCACCATGAAAAACTTCTCCAAAGCTAACTTTGGGCTCCTAAAAACTGAGGTGGCTAACTTCACAGCCCCCATGCAAATGGAGAATAGTTGCATGACTGCCAAATCATACATCAATGCACTGTATGAACACATTCACAAATGCATGGATCTTGCTATGCCCAATAAAACCAATATGCTCTCCTCAAAAAAAATGAAGCCAATCTAGTGGTCTCCTGCCATAAACAAACTCTACAACAGAAGGAGGAAACTGATGTAGAATAAGGTGAAGTCCCAAGACTGGAAAAACATCCTTATCAGCCTCAATAAAAGGTTGAGATCCCTCATCAAATCCTCTAAATCTAGCTATGAAAACAGAATTGCAGCAGATAGTAAAGACAGCCACAAGGCCATCTATAGTTATGTAAAAAATCTCAGCAGTAATACCCGGATTTCCTCTGAGCTCCTGCACAATGGTACCTCCTATACTGAGCCAACAGATATTGACAATATACTGGCTGACAGATTCAGTGCCACCTTTACCCATCTCCCCTCCAAAGGAGCAATCACAATACCAGTAGATTGCCAGGCACCCAGTATTACTGCTGCACAGGTTAAATCAGCACTGTTCAAGACCAGGAATACAGCTTCTACAGGACCTGACAATATCCCTGGTTGTATTATACATGAACTACAGAGTGACCTGGTGCCACACCTGTGTGCCCTGTTCAATCACAGCCTCACCTCTGGCATTCCACCTACCGAATGGTACAGTGTTACAGTCACCCATCTCCACGAAGGAGGAGTGACTACAAACCCCAGGAACTATCGGCCCATTAGTCTGACAAGTCTGATTTGCAAAGCTATTGAATACATCATCATAGACCTAATAAACAAGGATATAGGGAATCTCCAAACCCTGGATCCTACACAGTTTGGTTTGTGAAGAGTAGATCATGACAGCTCAACTTGGTCGACTTCTTTGAGTCAGTCACCAGAGCTGTGGATGAAGGCAAGGTGGTTCATATGGCCTACCTTGATTTGACCAAGGCCTTTGATACCATTCCACATTCAGGAATCATAGACAAACTCACTAAGCTAGGCATCAACCCCTATATCACTAGTTGGGCTGCAAACTGGCTCACAGATAGAACCCACAGTGTGAAAGTAGCTGACTTCAAGTCAGACTGCCGACCAGTTATGAGTGGAATCCCACAGGGTTTGGTCCTGGGTCCTCTCCTGTTTGGTATCTACTTCTGTGAAGTCCAGGCCAACATGAAGGGACTGTGGCTGACAAAGTTCGCAGACAATTTGCAAGTTGGGAGCTATTATCAACTACCCAAGATATTGTTAACATCCTACAGAAAGGCCTTAATGAGACGAACGACTGGTGTCAGAACCATGGCCTTAAACTCAATGCCAGAAAATGTGCCATTATCTTCCTCGGGAAGAACTCAGTCCCCTTGAATTACCACATTGATGGTAGTCCACTGAACACAGAAGGTGTTATAAGAGATCTTGGAACACAGGTTGACAGCAACTTCTCTTTTGACCACCACATTGCCACTGTGGTCAGAAAGTCCTTCTATGTGGCACATCTCATTACTAATGGTTTTGCATCCAGGAAGAAAGAGGTCATTGTATCCCTCTACTCTTCCCTCATTAGGCCAATCATCGAGTACAATGCCCTATTTGGCATGTACCTCACTAGACACCTGCAACAACTGGAGAGGCTGCAAAAGTACCTCACAAGGAGGATCACAGGCCTTAAACACTTGTCCTATATGGACAGACTCAAAAAACACCACTATTCTCTGTCTCATATTGCCTACCTAGAGGTGATCTCTGCCTGACTTACAAAGCCATGTGTGACGCAGCTCTGTTAGAAATGCTACATCTAAAGAAATCCCAATCCCTCTGCACTACACACTCCAGACACCTCAACGTCAGTACCACAATCAACAGACTATGCTGTATGTGCAGGTTCATAACCCAGAGACTGCCCATGCTATAGAATAGACTTCCCATACATGTCAAGCAGAGCACCTCACTGGTCCTCTTGAAGAGAAATCTTGATGAGTGGATGTGAAATAGAAAATTCACCCCGGGGATCACTCCAGTGGCTCTACTCGACAGAGGCACTAGTAACTAAGGTCGGGTGACATAATGCCAGGATAATCCTATGCGCTAGGCTTGCAAAAACACCAGGGCCATTAGCCTAGTACATACCTATGAACCTAGATATATACACATATATATATATATATATATATATATATATATATATATATATATATATATATATATATATATATGTATATATATATATATATATATATATATATATATACACATATACACACATATACATATTATTTCCAACAAAAAAATGAAAACAGAGAAGATTGCTAAGTATTTATATTCTATTCTAAATCCACTTGTACAAGGTACACCACATTATGTTAAAGACTCTTGGGCTTTTTTGAATGAGCTTCACAGTATAAAAAATGAACTACACAAATGCACTCTAGTTACACTAGATATAGAGTCAATATACATGAATATTCCACACCTGGAAGGTCTACACTTACTACAGTTGTTTTTAGAAAAATACACCACATTCTCTGCATTTAAAATTAAAGCTATTACTACATTACTTGAGATAACAACTTCTTTTACTTTAATAATACAATTTACAGGCAGATCAAAGGTGTAACAATGGGTTCCAAAGTTGCACCAGCTTCTGCTAATTTGGTGCTTAGTGCTTGGTAGTTAGATAATCTTACACATATTCACAACTTTGACTCAGTATTACTGTACAAGAGATTTATTGATGATTTTTTTTTTTTGCATGATGAGTAGAGGTTACTAACCTTCACACGTTTATTACAGACATGAATATCAGTCTAGGTTTTCTTAATCTTGTCATTTCGAAAGTTGGTAAATCTATTGATTTCTAAGATGCTAAAACTGACATACTACAAAATGATGACATTTGCTCTACAGTGTACAGTAAAAGTACATACAGGAATACTTTTCTGCACTTCTCAAGTCAGCACCCATACTTCATGAAAAAGAATCTGGTAAAGGGTCAGGTCATATGTGTCTCTCATCTAACTAGCCATGATGTTGAATTTAAAGTTCAAACTGATCTGTTAAAAAAGATGTTTTACCAGAGAAATTTTCTCATAAGTATGCCTGTTGTGCCAGTCACACTACAGTGCAGGTAAGGGAAAATTCCCTTTTCCCCACTGTAGTGCAATCTCGGAGTGAGAATATTAAAGTAGAGGGGTGTGGGGGCACAGCCCCCCACATGGGAGAAACTGTATAACCGAAGGAAGAAACTGTTGCAAAAAAGGAGTAAACTCCCATGATTGTAAGAACTCCCTTATCAGCCTCGATAAGAAGCTGAGATCCCTCATAAAATCCACCAAAGCTAGTTACAAAAACAAAATTGCAACTGATTCTTAAGATAATTACAAAACATTTTATAGCTATGTCAAGAATCTCAGTGGCAGCTCTCATATCTCCTCTGAGTTAGAGCACAATGGCAGTAAATATACAGAACCAACTGATATTGCCAACATCCTGGCAGATAGGTTCAGTGCTAACTTTACCACCCTCTCACCCACTAAAGGGCCCATCTCAATGCTGGACAAATTGAAAGCCCCCTGTAATCACAGCTGCACAGGTGCAAAACACACTCTCCAAAGCCAAGAATACAGCATCCATGGGACCAGATAACATCCCAGACTGTGTTCAGCACAAACTACAGGACAAACTGGCACCCCACCTAAGTACCATGTTCAATCATAGCCTCACTTCAGGCTTTGTGCCTACTGAATGGTACACAGCCACGGTTATCCCACTCCACAAGGGGGGAGCTTCCACAGATGCTGGGAACCACTGCCCCATCAACCTGAGAAGCCTGATCTGCAAGGCCATGGAGCGTATTATCATGGAACTTATAAACAATGACATATGTAACCTCCAAACTGTGGACCCCACCCAGTTTGGGCTTGTGAAAGGTGCATCATGTCACCTAAACCTGATTGACTTCTTTGAAGCAGTCACCAGAGCCGAGGACTAGCCCAAGGTGGTTCACACAGCCTACCTAGACCTTGCCAAGGCCTTCAACAGCATCCCTCCACTCTGAAATTACAGATAAACTCACTAAACTAGGCATAAATACCTATGTCACAAGATGAGTTGCCAATTGGCTTACAAACAGAACCCACACTGTGAAAGTAGCAGACTCCAAATCTGACTCCAGACCATTGACAAGTAGAGTACAACAGGGTTTAGTCCTTGGTCTTCTCCTGTTTGGCATCTACTTCTCTGAAGTTCAGATTAACACAGAGGGTCTATGGCTAACAAAGTTCACAGATGACTGCAAAATGGGAGCCATTATTGCATCCCGTAATTATATGAACAGTCTACAAAAGAGCCTCACTGAGACAGATGCCTGGTGTCATGGCCTCAAACTCAACACCAAATAATGCATTGTTATCCCCATTGGATAAAACTCTGTGCCCATGAACTACCACATAGCTGCTAGTACACTTAACACTGAAAGTGTAATAAGAGACCTAGGTACACAGGTGGATAGCAGTCTCTCCTTTGATAACCACATTGCCACAGTACTCAGGAAATCCTTCTATGTGGCACATCACATCACAACAGGTGTCGCATCCAGAAAAAAGGAGATCATTGTTCCTCTCTACTCATCCCTCAATAGACCTATTATACAGTACAACAGCCTGTTTGGCATGTACCTCACAAGACATCTATAACAACTGGAAACTCTGCAGAATTACCTCACAAAGAGGATCACCGGCCTCAAACAGATGCCCTACACAAATTGTCTCAAAAGACACCAGCTTTAATACATTGCATATTGCCTACTCAGAGCCAATCTCTGCCTAACATACAAAGCCATGTCAAGCCCAGAGCTGTTGGACATGCTACACGTGAAGAAATCACAGTGCCTCCAAAACACATGCTTCAGGGAGCTAAACCTTGTCAAAACAACAGACAGAACATGCTGGAGGGATAGATTACTGTCCATAACACTTCCCATACTCTGGAACAAACTACCCATTTATGCAAAACAGAGCTCCTTATTAGCCCTCTTAAAGATAAATACTGACGTTTGGATGGTAAATCGGAAATCCATCCCTTGATTCACTTCTGTGTGTCTGATTGAGAGGGGCACAGGAAATTATATGTCTTGGGTGGCGAAAGCCAGGGAATCTTGTTGGCTAGGTTTATATAGGCCCTAGGGCCAATAGCCTAGTATCTACCTATGAACCTATGCACCTGTATATATATATATATATATATATATATATATATATATATATATAGATATATATAGATATATATATATAGATATATATATATATATATATATATATATAGATATATATGTATGTAGTCATATAACATGCAGTGCAGTCATACCTTAGAATCATACATATCAACCTCTTAGTGCAAGACTAATGAACAAAGGCTGTACAAAGGGTGGGAAATGAGGCACATATACAGATAATCAGAATATTGCTGTCATAAGTGAACAGTTGTTCAGCAACAGAGACTGTATCAGCAGAACTGTCTAAATGACATGAGAATGGGAATTGACATGTATGTCAGTTTTCACTGACATAAACCCTTGCATCATAACAGTGTTACCCAGAGAAATGCAAATAAACTGTGTAACAGAAACAACGTATGGGCCAAACACATGGACAGTCTTCAAATAGCCTGGAACAAGGCAGACAAAGTGTGGGGGGGCAAAGGCATGACAATAGAGACATATCCAAATGATGTGAGTAGAGCAGCTGAGAAGGTTGTTGTAGTAACACTGTTCCAGCTGACATATATTGACAGAAATATCACCTTAGTGCATGTCATAGTTAATGTCCGGAAGCCAACAGAAAGAACCACCTTAACAGATACAAGCATACATAATCTGAGGGTTGTGCTACTGTGCTGTGGAGATTCTATACATAACTACTGAAGGCCTTGTGGTTGTCTTCACTATCTGCTGCAATCATGTTTTCATAGTTACCTTTACAGGATTTGATGAGAGATCTCAACCTTTGGTTGAGGTTGATAAGGGAGTATTTCCATTCTTGGGACTTCACCTTATTCAGCATCAGTTTCCTTCTTCTGTTGTAGAGTTTGTTTATGGCAGGGGACCACCAGATTGGCTTCCTTTTTTCTGAGGAGATCATCTTGGTTTTATTGAGTATGGCAAGATCTATGCATTTGTGTATGTGTTCATACAGTGCATTGGTGTAAGATTCTGCAGTCATGCAACTATTCTCCGTCTGCATGGGTGCCATGCAGTTAGCCACCTCTGTTTGTAGGTGCGCAAAGTTAGCTTTGGAGAAGATTTTATGGTGGTTACCTTTGTGGGGTAGTGGGAGGGATGTGGATTTGCAAGGTGATTTGTTTGTGTTAGTATCTAACCAGGGAGGAGTTGACTACTGGTGTAGAGCAACGTTCACCCATATTAGTAATGACCAGGTCAAGCATGTTGCTACCTCTAGTGGGAGTAAGAATGAGCATGTCCAGGGCACTGGAATTAATGAATTCCAGAAAGCATTGGACAAGTGTTTTGGTACATGAGTACTTTTTTCCACTTAATGGTGGGCTAGTTGATGTCGGCCAGTATGAGAGTGTTGGGTTGGAGCCTAATATTCCTCAGGGTGCTTAGGAATGGGGGGTGTGAGTCTTGGGTCATGTTTGTGGACCTACAGCAGGCTATGACCTGTATTGCTGTCTTACCCAATGTTAGCTGCACCAGATGTATCTCAGATGCATTATGTTGTGCTAACAGTCTGTAGGTGTGCACATCCATTATGAATATTGAAACACCACCCCCTTTGCAGCTTCGGTCCAAGTTCTGGGCCAAACCGGTGTGGAATGAGAGATAGCCTAGTAGTACAGGTATGTTTCCTGCTGCCTTGAAATAATTCTCTGTTACAGCACAAACATCAATGTTCTCCAGTTTAAGGAGTGCTTTCAGCGAGTGCATTTTGAGATTTAGACTTCTAGCATTGAGCAGCATGATCCTCAGATTACATTTGTCTGTAGCTGTTACAGTGGTAATGTGGTCTTTGGAACACTGCCTAAAAATGTCACTGTAGGGGTAGCAAGAGCCTTGGCCAGTATCTGGAAGCCCAGGGGTGATAGATGCAGGCCCTCTCTGGCAAAGGATCACGGTCTATCAAACATGTCATCCCAGGCACACAGATAGTGGATCCCCTTACAATGATACCAGAAATGTAGCCAACTGTTGAAATCAATCATTTTCAGCTTGTATTGTGGTATCATTTTGGGTGATGGTAGGATGCTGCTCAGGGCTAGGTCATACCTATCTGGGCTACATAGTCGGAGAGCTTCTTCATGTCAGTTTCCATATAGTGCAGGGAGGTACATCTCAGGTCATTCACACCCACATGTACAATGACAGAGTCATATGTGTACCTGTTGTTGATGGACCTCAGTGTGTGTATTATGTGGCAGATCCTGGTGCCTGACAGGCGGCTAACTGTCACTTTCTCCTTTTTCAACCTAGTGAGTGGGACATCACTGTTCCTCGCTATCAAGTCAACTATGCCTAGTAGTTTGGCCATGCTGTTTTGCCTTAAGCACTTTGATTGACTGGCACACTGTTTAGGAGACATATATGTCTTGTGATTAGTGTTGTGTGGTGGTGGTGGAGTGTATGTCTGCCTTGGAGGTCTCTGCTGTTTGTGCAGCTTTTTATTGAGAGCCTCTGTAAAGGTGGGTGTATGGTTTGTGTTTTTATTTGAAGGCAGTGCTGCTGTGTGTGTTCTGGAGAGCTATGTGTTCCTTGTAGTGTGGTGCAAGTGTTGACCGTCTCCTCTTGACCAACTATTCTGGTCTTGGCTGGAGAGTGTGTGGCTTCTAATTTGGATATATAAGTACATCTCTTGCAAGTCTGAGTCTAGGGAGGTAAGAGGTGAGGGTTGTCAGTGTACATGAGGCAGTTGCTACATTGCTGCAGGATGGCCAAGTTCAGCAGGTTAATAAGTGAAAGCACAGGGAACTGCCCTGTAGACATGCCTGGAGCAGTGGCCATCAATTATAATTACTGGAGCTGCTTCCTCATAGAATGCTTAGTGCTGTTAGCACTTTTGTTTGATAAAATACTTGCTACAAGACATCTGGTAAAGTGCTAAAGTAATAAGTCATTGAAAGTGCAGGAGAGGAGAGAACTAGCATATCTAAGTGACAAATTGAGGAGCAGACTTGGGAAACACTCAGAAGCTAACATGCAATCCTGGATACAGCAAATCTGTATCTGGACTAGACTAGTTACAGGAAAGGTAACTAATTAGTACTATCTTAATAGTCAAATGTCTGGTATATTATATTTGTCTCCATGGTAGTGTAGCTGGTATGCAATGGATGTGTGAGTGCATATTACATGTGCAACCACCCATGTATACACGTGTCCCATACAGTATACTCACACCCCTTGCTACTGTAATGACAGCACATATAGGCATGTTATGTAAAGGAAATAATATACACCTGGCATGCAACAAAACGTATAGCTCTTGCAGGTCTTGAACCCAGTAACTTGTACACAATAATCAAAGCATGTAACCACTAAGCCATCTGAGCTGTACTGTTTTATAATATTTTCAATTATAGCATGCAGCGCAGTCAGTTTATCATAGGGAAGGAAGACTGTGGAATCAGTAATGATATAGTTGGCAATAACTTGTACCACTGTCAGAGCCAAGAGCACCTTAGTACAGTTCTGGACCATGCCAGATGAAGTTGGGGGACCATTCTATGGACATACAAACACACTGGTAATGATACAAAGGGACCCATGCCACTGACATCTGCTGCCCCCCCTACACAGTACAACTTATAAGTACACAGTACAGTGCTACAAATTCAGCATAGGCCATATACAATGGCCAGACATACACTGATCTCTTAGCAATATAACTAAAATAACTGACAATAGTAGAACAACAGACAACCAGCCATCAATACACACAAATGTTTTAATGTGTTTTACTGTCAAGTATAACATTACAAAATATATTTGCCTTAAATACAGGAAGCAATTGACACTTAATTACATATGTTCTTAAACAGTCTCCAGTTACACTCCTCAGTTAACCCTCTAGGGGATACAGTATCAAATGATACAGTGTAAATTGACTCTTCACATAACAATGGTTCTGTTATAAGTGTTAGATCAAACTGGGAAACAGGCCTTTTCCAGAAAAATACATTGTAATCCACTACAGTCCCCGTGGCGAAATATATGAAAAGTAACTGGTATAGAACATTTGTCCATGTAATAACTAATATCTCTCACATGTTCTAACAGACTGATTCTAAGGCATGTCCTACTATTCCACAGACCCACCTCTTGACTGTACAGTGTTCTACATGCTCTCCAGCCTTTGCACTGATATATATGGCACCTACCTCACTTAATGTGTCTTATTCCACAACATCACTGGGATGATAACAGGAATGTCAGCACTAAATACTGATAGACCATACCTATCAACCTTCTACTGCATATCAACTGGACAAAGCCTGTCAAATAAGTGGAGGACAAAGGTTTAAACACAGGGCCATATTTGAAATATTGCTGTTATACACTGAGAAAGTTGCTGGCATTGCAGGGTGGTTGCAACATATCTATTCTGAGGGATATGAAGTCAGAAACACAAATGGATGCTGCCATTTACAGGCAGCAATGACCAGAGTATGCCACTGATTTGCCAAGGACAACACCTGTCTGGGTAACACACCAAATATAACAGGCAAACCTCTGCCCAATATGTGGATAGGTCTACAGTTCAGAGCTATGCAGGCACATAACTTTGTCAGACTGACATCCATGCAGAAGTAGCATGTACACACAAAGCCCGTAAAACTAGCAGTATTCACACCATATAACAGCAATACTCACATTTGGTCCCTAAGTCTGTAACCTTCTTCACCATTAAGTTGGCCTGTCTCCACAGGTCTTGTTGTAAGAGTTATTCCCACCTGCTGTGTGTAACACTCAGTAGCCATACACCTCCAGGATGTGTTCCTCACAGACAAGGCAAAGGAACAATGCCCACATTAAGTACTCAATTATAGGAGTGTGTTGCCATGACATTGGCTATTGGAAGAACTACCCAGCTGCTCTGTATGTAATTAGCAAGTGGGGAACACCAATTCAGAGCTGCACACAGCACACAAGACTGGACACAGAACAAGAACCTGTGGCACTCCACACACACGACTGTTTGGCAGCCTGACACCACTCATGACTGTTTTGCAGTCCGACATGGAGTCCACTGCTTTCAAACTGTGAGTTCCATCTGTGAGCCTGTTTGCAGACTACTTAGTGACAAAAGGATTAATGAAAAGATAAGTGTGCTTGCCTATGATTCCTGAGAATGGAATTGTATCACAGGACTACAAGGGCCACATATCTTGTTTTGGACAACATATTGTTTTGTAGTAATATCACATGACAAACAGATTATAGGGCTGAAGAGTTTCCACAGCTACCACAAAAGTGGGCCCTGTACCATGGACATTTGGTAGTTTGCTGGGTGAACCACACAAACGTGTAGCAAAAGCCACACCTCAATGGATATGGATCACAATGTTAACAACACAGCCACACACACACTTGACAGGAATGAGCTTCAAAATCCTACCTCACTAGTTTACCACACTATAGTAGTACACATTTATCAGACACGCCACAAAGCTTACATATACATGAGTTGTCCAAAGGTATCTTTAAAGGTGAGTGACATCAGCAGCAGTGATAAAGGAGGGAAAAGGGAAATGTAGTAAGTGCCAATGGCCTCAAAAGCACATCTCTGTATCTACAGACACTTTCACACAAACACACTTTTGCCAGGACTGAGATTAGAACTTTGACCTAGCTAGCTTATTGCACTATAGTTTTATGCATTTACCAGAAGTGCCACAGCAGCCCCTAACATGGTTTATTAGTTTTGTGAGTTTAAAATTTCCACACTTGTGTAGACCAGTGGTGTAGTGTTTGTGGGAAAAAACAGTCTGTAAGGTGTTTGCATAGTTTATAGTGGTGTGCTGGGCTGCTGCATGTGTAATTGGTTGATTCTGATACATTCCACCTGCCAGCTATGCTAGTTCTCCTGGATTGCCTTCCTACTGCTTTTTCATCTTCCCAGTTCCTCCCTGTTTAAACCTTTTCCTTTTTTTTTTTTTTACTGGGTGCGTGCCTCACACACACATTCAGGCAATGTAAACAGCACTAAGCAACCACAGACACACCCCCTTCCTTAGCTGTGCTTAGCTAAGGCAAACATTGGCCTCAGGACTCCAATGAGCATGACACACCTCCTTCTGAAGTCATCAGGCTCTTATTCTTAGACTGCTGTGTGTGCCTGCACCTACACAGTTAGGTGCAGGCTGACACTTAGAAGAAATCTATGATTCACCATTAATCCCCTCATTTACATACCCCCCAGTGTAGGTCCATAGTTACTGCATTCAAGCACACTCTTTCCCCATGACAACCACTGCTCACTGGTTTTGTTTACATTCTGTATGCCATAGACTATAATGGCAAAATGCAGAATTCTTTCAAGTTGTGTTTTTTGCCTTTTTTTTTTTCCCCACACCTGTGTTTGGTGGGGCTGCCCTGAGCTTAAACAGCCAAGATCAGCCACTAAGCAAAAGGTTTATTTTTTTTTTTAAATATTAAACATATTTCAATGCCAATGGCCTTATATCTGGCCATTGGCATGTGTGTTTGACTGTACTACATGCTGTCTATGAGCTGTCTTGCCTTTGTTTGTTCAGATGCAGAAATGTATTCAGTTACTAACTGAATACATTTATACTCTGACACTGTTCCTGCACGGAGTCTGGGCAGCTTTGTGAATCACAAAATCACCTAATTTGCATGTTTTTTACCAGCAGATGAGGTGATTTGCATCCTGCACGACTTTCCGTGCAGGAACAGTGTAGGGCCGCTCATGCACGTGAAAACAGCATGTACATGGATTGCAAAGTGGCCATTTTCCATGCAGGAGCAGTTACACTGTTCCTGCATGGAAATCAGGCATTCATGAATCTAGGGGATTGACAAGAACTGAAGTCTTCTTCTTCTTTCAGCTTTTCCCGGTTAGGGGTTGCTACAGCGGATCATCTGTCCGCTCATGATTGGCAGTGGAGTTTTACAGTGTCGAGTTGCCAGCCCGGCACCCAACCTTCCACAGAAGGCACACACTCATGCCTAGGGCCAATTTAGAGTGTCCAGTCCACCTACAGCATGTCTTTGGGATGTGGGAGGAAACCGGAGCACCCGGAGGAAACCCACACTACCACAGGGAGGACATGCAGGCTCCGTACAGAAGGCACCCCAGCTGAAGATCGAACCGGAGAACCTCTTGCTGTGAGGTGACAATGCTAACCACTGTACTACCATGGCTGTCCATTGACAAGAACTGAAGTAAGAAGTGCAAAAACAAAATTATTTGCTCCTGTTTATTTTCAAGATGAGATGGTATTTATGCAAGAATCATTCAAACTTTGGAAAGTCCCTCTGTAAGCTGCTTTGAACTAGTTTTTGATGTTCATCTTTGTAGACTAAGGTTGTGGTATCAGCCTATCTACCAAGAAAGTCAGCACAATGTGGTAGCTGGATGTTTACATACACAGAGAACAGTGGTGGACCAAGGATAGACCATTGAAGATACTATTGACAGCAGTAAAGTATATGGATACTTTTGACCCCATTTACTCCTGTATTTTCTATAGGTCAAGCAATTTCTAAATTAATGCAGGTTATTTCCATATATTCTCAGCCTTTACAGTGTACATATAATGCATTCATTATCGATGGCTTTAAATACCTTAGATGAATCTAGGAAAATTTTGCAATTATTTTGTCCATTATTTGTCCATTATTCATTCCTTCCCTAATATACTCAGTTATTGCAAACAGCCTGATTTTATTGAACATTCTTCTTTTTCTGAAACCATACTGTGTTAAGCTTGGCATGAGGCCCTTCTCCAGGATCTCATAAAGCAGTTCCCTATCAGTTCATTGATAAATCAGTTATTTGAATGGCATTTTCAGTGCAATTACATTGAACATGCTGTTTGTCAAACTGTTTATACTGAAACTGCAGTACAACGAGGATCGGGAAATTTGCCCTTTCCCCACTGCAGTGTGATCTCAGAGTTGGTATATATAATTAGCAGGGGATGTCAGAGGCACAGCTCCCCCCCACATGAGGGGGATTTGATGAACGGCATTTTTGATGAGATGCCATTTTTGAAGTGATGGTTTGATGAAGTGATATAGACTCCTCATAAAACTGCTAATGCCAACACATTTCATAATCTTTAATATGATGTTTCATAGGGCTCATAGTAGATTCAAATCAATTTTGTCTTGTGAGCATAAATACCTTGCCAGTACCCACCCTCAGAATGAAAACATTTTCTCTAGGAGGGTTAGGTCGGTTAGTTTTGGTGTACATTTGAGAGTACCTATCCAGTCATCCAGGTTCTGTTTGAAGAATGATACTATATCATTCCAATTAACCTGCAGGGGGAGGCTATTCCAGATATGGGTAGGTGCAGCATAGTGATTCTCTCTCTGTCTGTCTCTCTCCATCATGTTCTCTTCATCTGCTGGTGAAGCTTAAGATCATTGATTATGATGTTTATTAAGCTATCAGATTTGCAGAGATATAGGAGATCTAATGGTGTGGCAGGCAAAGCACAGATCACCCTGCAAGAGTCTCAGATACTGAGCAAAGGTATTAATTTACTAAATTTTGGAGGGAGTCCATTAGATCTCTCTTCACTTGATCCATTTGTTTTCTGTAGGAACTTCCCATTTTTCTTAATGGAATGGATGTTTTAGATGAAAATTTCCATAGCATTTTATATAATGTTGAAATAGTTCTGCAGTTTCTGTATGTGATGCATTAAGCAATGGAAAAGGTGAGTTATATTTGCTTGTGAGAGAAGTCTTTGACATTGTTCCCAGTTGATGACAAGAGATAGTGTTTTTTTATCAAAGAAATCTCATACAAGCTCTGAAACAACACAGCTTAGGTGAAGAAAATGCTTAGCAAATTTAGTCTGCAGAATTTTATTAGTATAATGATTGCATGAGTTCAAGTATTAAGATGGGCAGTTGCAGCTTTAAGAATGAAACTGTGTTAGTCATTCAAAATACAATGATTTGCAGGGTGTGGGAAATGCAGGAAGAGATTAGGGCCTCACCCAGTTTCCTGTGAATCAGTCAGTTCAGTGAAATGACCTAACTAAGATGCCTAAAGAACCAGTGTAAAAATTTGACATAGTTGGCAGAACAAGCCATCAACACCTATCCTTGCAGAATATCATTAACACTATTTTAATGCTATTAGCTAGCTTAAACTTTAAGTCTGTCACTGTAATGTTCTGTAGCATTTGCACCTTCAGTGTCTATTGTATTAATGATTTATTTACATTTGTTAATAGTGAGTATCTAGTTGTCAATACCTAGTTTTCAGTGCAGTACCAGGGAGAAAACTTTCCGGTACAAAATAGAAAGACAACAGATGTTTACATTGCATAAAGAGGTTTGAGAATGCATCATGCAAAACCTCATGTAACTTCTTGTGCTACAAAACCATAATCTAAAATTAAGAGTCGGAATAATGCACAAGAAAAGCTTGACTGCATAACTAAGTTATACTAAATATTTACAGATGGGTTACATTATATAGTAAAAGCAGGAAGAAATATAGTAGAAAAGAAAAAATAGACATAGGAGGCTCTGTTTCTTATGTGCATAATTGTTGAGTATACCATTATGTCAAATTTGCCTATTTTAAAAGTGGTGCTACTCAAGAGGACAATGATTATTTAAACAAGAGTGGTGTTATTGGGGTGGGGGTTAAAGGAACCACATGGAGGTTGATGGGCATAGCCTACCGGCCAGACTCTGAAATATGCCACTTCAGCAGAGGCAAATTTCAAGAAATGGCATTTTAAAGAGAAGGGTGATACACAGCTAATGCAGGGAATAGACTAACTGACAAGTTTAAATGTACTATTTAACAACAGGCACATTTGCTTGTGATGGTATTAATTAAATGAATCTGAACATTTTTGGACTATATGTCGTTTTTTTAGGAAATTGGAACCATCACATCTTGGCATGTAATAAAATATGCAGTATTCGTTGGATCAAGAAAAATTGGCCAAGGGATGTGCTGAAGAAATCTCACAATTACAGTGCTAATGAGATTAAAATCAGTTGCTTCTCCGGAATTAAGATCCATTTGTAGGGAAGTTTGTTGCAGATTTTTTTCTCAGACACACAAATCACTAAGAATTTTTGAATTTACTCCTTACACTGCTGGCCAACAGATGATGTGAATGCAGACCAAGTTTCTCATCAGGCGATAGTGTTTTATACTGGTGAGCAGTTGAATCAGTAAAGAATTTCTGCTGGATGACGAACACCTCCAACCAATGGAGTGTGCAGAAAGCTGCACAATCATGTATTCTACTGTGATAAGCAGCATTGAATCTAGCTATTCTGTTATACGCCTGATATACTTTATACAGAACATTAGATTTTTGCTCAGTGGGCATGGGTACACATTCAAGGAGCAGGGCAGTGGGTATGTGCTGACATGATTTTTATGGCACTAAACATTTGGAATACACTAGTTCTGTAAAGCTTTGGGAGTTTCTGATTTGTCTAGCCTGCATTGGGATGTAATTTTACAGTCTTACCATAAAGCTGCACACTATGGAAGCTAAATTGCTCTTTGGATTTAACAGAGCTGATGGTGTCATTAAATAGGTAATGGTAAAGTTCTTGGTGCATGTAATCAGTTCTGTTTTTTTCTGCAAGAACTAAAATGCTATTTAAGAAGACAGTAAACAGGTGTGGAGCCAATACTCACTCTTTTGAAACACCTTCACTCATCAAGGCAGAAGTTCCTCTGTTCTTTCCAATTAATGTCTGTTATTTTGGTAATAAAAAATAAACCATTTTCTGTCATTTATATTGCCTATAGAAAGCTAACGTATTTGCAAGCTTTATATTTAATGCCATGTCATGTACTTTAAACATAAAGGTAGAGTAGACTAGCACATTTACCTTCCTCCAGCTAATAATGGATTTAATCTATAATACCAAGAAGGGCCGATTAATTCCACATTTCAGCTTGAGCCCATGATGACTGCTAGAGATACAGTAGTAATTTATTACACACTGCAGTAGCGGCCACGGTGGTGCAGCAGTTAGCATTGCTGCCTTAAGAGGTTCTCCGGTTTGATTCTTGGTTGGGATGCCTTCTATGAGGAGTCTGCATGTCCTCCCTGTGGTCACGTGGGTTTCCTCCGGGTGCTCTGGTTTTCTCCCACATCCCAAAGACATGGTGTAGGTGGATTAGACACTCTAAACTGGCCCTAGGTGTAAGTGTGTGCGTGTGTGTGCCTTCTGTGGAAGGTTGGGCGCTGGGCTGGCAACTCGACACCGTAAAACTCCACTGCCAATCATGAGCGGACAGGTGATCCGCTGTGGCAACTCCTAACTGGGAAAAAGCCAAAAGGAAAGTAGTTAAGAATAAATGTATCTTTTATAAATGTTCAATAGGGGAGACAGTAAGGCAATAGGGTGATAGTTATTTAATGCAACTAAGGGCCCATATTTAGAAAGTGGAACACCTAGTACCGTTTTATAGATTTCAGAAAACTGTTTTTCACAATTAAATATTTTTTAAACACAAACTAGAAAGTTTTAGAACTTGAGGAGGAAACTTGTCAAAAATTCCTGCTTAGCATGTATTTCACTGCATGTTACGCTATGAGATAATGATATGATATGAAGGATGTGGAGGCAAAGCCCCCATAATATCATGTTGTTATATATTATTAAGTTCTAGTGTGATATACAACACAGTTATTGCTAGCTGGCAGTCCTAGTCAACAGATAATGTTAGCAAGACATCGCTAGTCATTTCAGTTTCATTAGCTTCCTTTTCAGTAAATACTGAGTCAACCATATACAAGCATTTCTTTCATATCTGCTTCTGCTACACAGCCAGCAACTTTTTCATGTGATATTGTCTTTTTTTCATGAAGGGAATTGTTGCTATGACAGTAACCCTTAAAGAGTAGAAGAAAGTAGGAGGAAGGGGGTTGTGAATAACTATAACTAAAAGAGTTTGACTTCAGCAATGAAGAAAATTCTATTTATACAACCTAAAAGAAAGGACTAATGAAAACCTGAAATGCAAGGAGTCACAGGGCTGATCTTTAGGGAGGAGGAAACATGAAGCAAATCCAACTGATATCTTTGCTTTATGTCTAGGTTCCTGTGTTGGATGAGAGAGGTGGATAGGCTTTACCTGAGTTTCAGTAATTGTTTTGACTTCTCTTCATTCCTCAGCAGAGAAGCATGTATGAGTTGGAAGGTATAGGAGACGATCATAATGTAAAAAGTAAACTGAGGGAAAGATGAAAGAGATAATCATAATGTGGATAGTTTACAAAAAAACTTCATATGAGATTAATGTAAAACGAGCGCAGGAAGAAGAAATATTTATTGACAATGTAATGTCATAAGGACAGTTCAGCATAACTGACATAAATGCATAAATCCATTGTTGGTGCTGTACTTGAAATGAATGGAATTGTGTGCTTCCCTAACTATCAATATCATATCCTCAAGATTCTAGATTCCCATGCTCCAATACGGTCCATTAGAACTAAAACCAAAACTGCACCATGGCTCTCTAAGGAAACAAAATCCAAAATCCTATCTAGAAACAAGATGTGGGTCACATGGCGTACCTCTAAAGACCCACACTCCCACCAAACCTTCCGGCAACTTAGAAATGAAACTAAAAGAATGATCTTAAATGATAAAAAAAACTTCTTCCTCCACTTCCAACACAAACACCTTAATAATCCACAAAAATTCTGGGCAGGCTTAAACAAGCTCCTGCACCCAGGCCAGGCAACCACCCGCACTCCAACAACTTGCAAACAACAGTGCCCTGTAAACATTGCTAACACATTCAATAGTTTCTTCACAGAAACTATACAATCCCTGGCCACACAATTCAAACAAACAACCAGCCCACTCCACTATCCATGCCAGCAGAATACTAAAACTACATCAGATCATCTATTTACCTTCAATCCAGTACCCATATCCTCTATAACATCTCTTCTTAAAAAACTAAAACCCACTAAGCTAGCAGCTGACCTTCTCCCTGCTGAGTTTCTGCAAAAAGCAGCTGAGGCCATTTCCTATCCCGTCTCCATAAACATAAACCGTACCTTGTCAGAAGCCTTCATCCCCTCCATATGGAAAATGTCCCACATTATTCCTCTCCATAAAGGTGGCAGCTCACTAGAGCTAACCAACTACAGACCTATAGCTATACTCTCACCCCTGGCCAAAATTATGGAAAAGTGTGTCCACAAACAACTGATGGAACACCTCACCAAAAATAAAATTCTAGCCAACTCCCAACATGGCTTCAGGCCAAATCACAGTACCACATCAGCCCTACTATCCTTTTCTAATACCATCAATAACTTCAGAAACAATAATAAACTATCATCTGCTCTTTTCTTGGACCTCTCCAAGGCCTTTGATATGGTGAACCACATTCAACTCCTCCATACATTAAAAACTATCACTCAGCAATTCCACGCTGAAATGGTTCCAATCCTACCTGTCCAATAGGCAACAGGCTGTTCTATGGCAGGACAAATTATCCACATGCCTACCTGTTACACTTGGAGTTCCCCAAGGATCTATTCTTGGCCCTCTTCTCTTCACCATCTTTGTTAATGACCTGCCCACAATCACCCCCCATACCACATGCATTCAATATGCAGATGATTCGACTATCATCAGCACTGCCTCCAACCTGGCAGACCTCACTGCTTCAACCCAAGACACCTTCAACCTAATAGAAAAATGGTTCTCAAGTCGTCAACTAGTTCTCAACCCCAACAAAACAAAACTACTTACTTTCTCACCCACTAACAAGACTCTTCCCCCCACCTTCTCTATTACATCCTCCAATGGAATCACTATATCACCAGAAGCTCACACAAAGCTATTAGGTGTTACCATTGATAACTCCCTTAAATTTGACACCCATTTCAATCTTACCATCAAAACCGTCAATAAAAAGCTTGGCTCTCTCTATAAAGTAAAACACTTTCTCACTCCTCACGCTAAAATTACAATTGCCAGCACACACCTACTATCAACTCTTTTCTATGCCTCCCCTCTTTACAAACCTAAACAAGACAACCCTTAACAAACTTGCTTCTTGTTACAATCACATAGCTAGATTTGCCACAAATTCCACCTTTAGAACGCACCACTGCACTAACTTGAAGCAACTAGGGTGGTTAGAGTTTTCCAGCCAACTCCATTTCAACCAACTCAAACGGCTCACCAGATACTGTATCACCCAGAGAAAACACCAGCTCTGAAAAACATCATTCACCCCTATATTAACCTGCAATCTTTACGCTCCTCCAATAAGATCTTAGCTCAAACTACCAAAGCCAATAATTCTGCTGGGGATTCTCTATTCTCAAACTTTGTAGGTAAAATGTGGAACTCCCTACCGACCATGCTCACCTCAGAACCTTCACTCCTACAATTCAAAAAAAGCTTAAACCCCATCTCAATACTCTCTGGCAATGTCCCTGTTCCAAACCTGATTAACCACTATCATTTACCCTTCTCTTACCTCACTACCTGTGTTTTTTTTTATATGCTGCTGTTATTTTTTTCCCAAGATGTGATATATCTTTATATTGTATTTAGAACTCAACTATCTTCCTTTTTTGCATTAACAATGTTCATATGTCTGTTATGTACCTGGAGCTTTTCTCCCCGGGCCTCCACTGAAAATGGACATGTATCCAGTTGGACTCTCCCGGTTAACAAATGTAAAATAAATAAAAATAAATAAATACTTAAAATGGATATACGTTTTAAGAGGTTGTTTAAGAATAAGAGGAGAAGAGCAGAGATGTAGTTATGCTGAGGGCTTCGCCAAACACATGACAAAAATGATTCAGATTAAAAGTAGAAATGCCTTGTAATTAGGGTATGAAAACATGTTGAGTTGTAAGAGAATGTGAGGCCATGATGGGTGGACTTCATGAAGAAGGCCTGAGGTAACTATACAGGATTACCTAAAGACAATTGAACAAAGTGCTTCTCAGGCAGCTGAAGGAATGCTGGTATATCTGAAATGTGCAATCAGCAGAACAGTGATAGAACTGCAGCTAAGAAAGTCAGTCGGAAGGCCTTATTTAGAATGCTTTAACTAGCTGAGATGGGCATAACTTTATAATGCAATATAGGTGTAACAGACAACGATTTCCAAAGACTGTAATAGAAAATTCAGGTAAGAGCCAAATGCCAGATGAAGGCAGACTGCGAGAGCTTTAAACATTTACTGTGCAGAGGACATGAGAGACTAAAAGCCCTGCCCCTTAGCTAAGTATCATGCTGACTCCTGATGGCTGGCCTCTGTTTAGACTACCACATTAGGAATGACCTAACACTGTTTGAACTACATCATCTGAATAGAATACATGTCAAAGTAAACACTTGCTCTAGTGAGCTAAACCTAGACTACCTCATAAACTATACTGGATAGCAATGACAGGTATGTAACCAAATGTCTTCCTTACTGCTGGTATAGGCTGCCCTCACATATCAAGCTGAGTACTTCCCTTGCAATGCTTAGAATCAGTCTAAATGCCTAGATGGGTGAAGATAAATTTTCAGGTAGGATTTGTAGTGAAAATCCATTTAGTGGAGAACACTGTTAGCCTTCCATCAGTACTGGTTGATTGGTCTGAGCATCTTGATTGTCAGTTTGATAGAAATAAAAGAAAATATTGTCATTCAGACCATGCCCAGAAGGGGTATTATACTTGGTTTGTCCAAAATGAGATGACTGAAGATATGTAGTGTGGAGTTATGTAAAGAAGTGTTTTTCACAGCATGGGCGCAGGGCACAATCAACAAACCTTCAACGAAAAAGAGGGCACAACAAGAAAAGATGAAATTGCATAAGACACTGGAATCATTAGGCAAATATTTAAGGCAAGGATGATATAGAATTTAATATTTTCTTTGCATTTGCAATAGGTATATGCATGTCCTATTAAACATAATGTAATGGATTTTAGTTCCTATAACTGGTTGTAGTTCAGTTTTACTTGACTTATTTCATAGTTATACAAGAAGCAAAGCTGATGATGATGATGCATGTAAACAAAAAACATGCAAAAATTATTCATCTATCCATCAAAAACCCTTTTTCCCATTTGGGGTTGGTGTGTATCAATCGGTCAGAGTCAATTTCACACTGCTGCGTGATTAGCTCATTCTCTGTATGTAAAATTCTCTTTAATTTATGCTATAAGATTTGTATATCCCTTATACTATGCAAAATATTTTTTTGTTTGAATATCACGTAAAGTCATATCAAATTGCTATGACTCATTCAGTTGCCATTTACCTACTGTGTGACCCTGAACAAACTACTTACAACTGGGTTTTCCTAGGCCAGCTCCCAAAAAGGTCCATTTGGATCAGTGCTGTACCCCACCCCACTTAGCATACAAATATGTAAATAACCTTCATACAATATTGCAAAAAGTTTCAATTAGCCAGTCTATAATTTTGCAGGAAATTAAAACTATAAAAAGTATAATCACTGTATGTGGTCAGTCCTGAAACTGATGCATGATAATGAACTCTGGCATAAATGGATATGAAAAATGCTGACTAAAGAGCATAACACTGAGAGCTAACTGTGCCAATATTCAGCTGTTTTTGAAGATAATGGCAGGTTTACTTACAAGTGTTGAAACTTTTCTAGGAAACTCGAACAGAAGCAAAATATTTAGAAAATGACACTTAATTTTAAGTCATCCATTCAGAATTTTCAGTAAATAAGTGATGTAAGCATTTTGTTTCCAGTAATAGTAAGAAAATAATTGAGCACATGCATTTCTCTCTGCTAAGCAGCAATAAAATCCAGTTCGACGACATTCTTGCGCTATTTCATCACCCTTCACGTGTAATTTACATGAATAGTAAAAGGAAACTTTCCTTTTAAATGTTACAAACAAGATGGAATAATTATCTTACAAAATATTTAAGCCTAAGAATGATGTCAGCATGTTAGAATTTTTAGCATAAATATTGATTAATTTTATTATATAGATTTCTTAACTGATAGTAAAACAATGTTACTTGTTCAATCACAGTATTATTTCTTTCCTTTGGAGCACTCTCTTCGCATATAATCTGCTGATTGTTTTCTGTTTTAAAGCATACACAGCTGGGAAGCATTGCTTCTCTGTGTGGATTGTTGTAACAGGCCATTAAACAAATGAAAAAAAGGATCACAGTTAATTAGTATGCAAATAAAATAAAGGATCACGCTGACATTGCTTATAAGAGGACTACTTTGTGACTAGTTGTGAATTTATGTTGGTATGATATTATCCATAGTACTGAGGAAGCCTGGTTTGCAGTGAGGACACAGAGGCAGAGTAATTGTCACATTTTTAGTTTCAAAAATCTATTTTATATAATTAAAATCACATGTTTAGTGGTCCTTAATTAATCTTTAAATTGTAATACAGTACTATTGCAGTAAAGTAAGAAGTTACTGTAGCAGACATGTAAGCAAAGCTTACAGCACTGCAGAAACCCTCAGCTGTCATGGGATACTGGCATTATCTTATCACCCCAGGGATCACTTCTGTGGCTCTGCTTGACAGGGGCACAGGAAAATAATTTTCTTGGGTGGCAAAAGCCACGGTACATTTTTGGCTAGGCTTATATAGGCCCCAGGGCCGATAGCTTAGTACCTACCTATGAACCAATGAACCTATGAATGTTGCATTCATTCTGCTTCAAAAAGTACAGCATGTTGAGCCTGCATGTATTTAACCACACAAAGGCATTATACTGAAAGCAATGTAACATCTTAATCAAAAGCAAGAGTTTTCCTAAATTAAAATATTGATGTGCTACTCCTGTGGGCAACAACTACAATACTCTAACACCTTAGCTGACCCGTAATGCTATTCTTCATGTGAATGAGTTCTTTTTTTTCAATAATAATTCTTTATTGCTTTTACAATTGTTCAAACATACATTTGAGCTTAATGTACACAGGTAGTTTCCACACAGTATTACAAAAAGAGAAAAAAAAAAAAAAAACAGTCCTAGAACATATATACACTATATACATGAATGCTTTCACTTTAACACCAGAAAAGACATCTAAAGAGCCTAGACAATAAGTAATATATCTTATAATAATTTGGTTACTCTTAAAGTTTACTTTATAGTCTTTGTATCCAAGGGTTATCCTGGGTTCTACACATTAAGCCAATATAATATTAAAAATGTGTTCCCAAATTTTCAGATAATTAATGTGTTTGGTATGTTCAGTAATTAGTAATTTGTGGGCTAGTATGTGTTTTATCACTAGAATCTTAAAGTTATCCCATGAAGTTTGCAGTGGATTCAACTAATTGGTTGCTATATAGAGTTTCATTAACAAAAAGATATTCATAAGTATGGTCATTTGGGACTTAGTTAGATTATTTGGGGGAATATGTAATATTGTAAATTCCCAGGAAAGTGTAGAAGCTTGATAACCCACCTTCTGCAATTGTAGTTTCAAGGAATTCCATAGTTTATATATACACTTACAGCTCCAGAACATATGGAGGAGATCTGCTGTTTCATTTTTACAGTATGTGCATTTAGAATGTGAATGAGTTCTGTGCTCACCAACCATGCAATGTGCAGCCTTTGGAGGCACTATTGAAAGCAATGGTTTTATTTTTCTTTTCTAGTGATGAACTTAATGCTCACTAAAATAAAATACTATCAGAGCACTTCTTAGGGAAAAAAATCAGACCTATGATCCTGGTTTTTGTATGGCTGAATGCTATAATGCTATGTTCATTCAGCTGCCCAAAGTATAACATCACACAGCTGCATTAATTCAGCCTTGTAAAGGTGCACAACTGAAACTATTTTTTTCAAGAGCAAAATGCTACCTGCTGTATCCCCTTGATCATGTTTTATTTTTCACCCTGATTGCTCCATGATGCTGATGTTTGCACAATCGAATGCTGTATTCATTTACACAAGCAAACTGCAGAATCAGAGTCAGTAAAATACAACATTTAGAGGCTGTAATTTTAATGTAGGAGTATGCACTTCTGAAATAAGAATGACTCTGTGGAAGAAATATATAGAATAATGGTTTTAAGTTTAAATATATAGAATAATGGTCTTAAGTTTAAAAACACTATTCTGTGATAAGCCAGTACTGGCAAACAATAGTCAAATGCAAGCAAGATGAGCATTTTACTTTATTTTGAAGATTACCGTGATGGCATAATAGGATAGAAGCTCACACATTGTTTGTTAATAGTTCATGCTGGTTTAATATATGTATATATATATATATATATATATATATATATATATATATATATATATATATATATGGATCTAGGATATTTCACCGAATGCACATTTCAGCAAATGTTAAATTAGTGTGCATTTTTCACCGAAAACACAATGCACCGAAACACATTTCACCAAAAATGGTATATGGCCTTGTCCCTACTGTAGCACAACCCTGGGGTTAGTATATATAGTAGGGGGTGTATGGGGGGCACCACCCTCCACAACAGGGAGTGTGGGGGGCATAGCCCCCCACATATTTTAAATGTGCTACACTATATACATGCATACTTACAATTGCAATATATTACTCTTATCTAAACATGATATATACTTGAAATACGTGGGGGACTCCACCCCCCACCCCAATACCCCCCCTACTATATATATACCAACTCCAGAGTTGCACCACAGTGGGGACAAGGCCATATACCATTTTCGGGGAAATGTGTTTCGGTGAATTGTGTTTTCGGTGAATTGTGCTTTAGATGATTTGTGTTCAGTGATATGAGTTTCGGTGAAATGTGCATTCGGTGAAATGTCCTAGATCCATATATATATATATATATATATATATATATATATATATATATATATTCTGCAAAAGAAAAACAGAATATTACAGTAAAGCAACACACCGCAATATGGTTTTTGTGCATCATTCATGGATGCATTTTCTGATAGCCAGCAGAAAGAAGTAATAGTAGGATATAAAACAAGTATGTTTGTTTATTTTACAATATTACAATGTCAGTATTCGTATAATTTGATTTAGGGTTTGCATGTGGATGTTTCAGTACTTTAGAACACATTGTATGTACCTTGATGATGATCTTTTAGCTGTTAAATGTGTATTCAATAAACCATGGAAAGTGCAGTGTTGGGACAGCAAACTACACCATCTGACGACTATTGGAGGCTATATTATTTCAACCTCACAAATTGGCTTGTTGAAAATATGATTTTGGGGAAGCAATTTACAATATTATTGTCTTGGTCCTTTAACAAGCAGTATTCTTTGATTCCAGGTAGTGAGACATAGCAGTCAAATATAGCAAGGGAAATATTTAATTTTATTTTCTATAATTGCAAATGTTCTTTGCTTCTTTGCATGTAGGTATAGGCGATCACAAATGACTTTGCAGTTTTTTACATTAAAATGTTTTACTGCAAAATAAAATGCTTTACTGCAGAAAAAATGGCCATGCTTAGGTAGTGTACAACATCACGGGCTTCATAGTTTTCCAAGTGTTGCTATCACATATCTAATTGTGAGAAGTAGTAACCAAATATTCACAGATGTGATAGATCATTTGATTTCACAAATTACACACATCTGGTGCAGTGTTTGCATGTAGCTATTATAGTATTTTGAAGCAACTCACCTGTCTCCTGTTGATAGTATTTATAGGGGTAAATGATGATTTCATTCACACAAGTAAAGTACAGTATTGGAGACCAGTAAATACATCATCTGGAGGCAGTATAAATTATAACATGAAAGATGCATGGAAAAAACGAAGATGGGAGAAGAGCAACATGTAAATGCTATGGTGTTGATTCTTTGGCAAGTGTTATTCTATGCTAGTCAATAACGACAATTAGGTTCTGAATATAATCAAAAAAACATTTTGTTTAAATGATTAGAAATATAATTTAGTGTGCTGCTTTATGAGGATGCAGGTGCTGATATGATATGATATGGTTTTCAGCTCATTTTAATAATACAAATATTTTACTGCTGAAAACTGTAAAGTATCCATCTTAGTTACTTTGATTTGCAAATTTTATTTACAAACTATTCATCCCAGTTAAATTGATTTGTAAAGTTTGCAAATACTCATCTGCAAACTGTTTATACTACCTATATACTAATTTGCAAATTTTGTAAATACTGTAAACATATGCTTGTTCAGCCGTCTATACTTACCTCATTGATTATTGTACTGCAGATAGGGATACTTGTTACTTTATGTTTGTACCCAGGTCATAACTGAAAGGGATCAGTAGCCAGCACACCTACCCATTTATCAAATTTTAAATAACTAAATAATTAAATAAAATGAATGTGAAAAAGCAGCTTATAGAACTGTGGTCATTGTGTTTGCATAACTGCACTTGTCTAACACCTGATACTGAGAATGAATTGCTAAACATAGTCAAAATAAATATTTCACTATGTTTTCATGCATTCAGTGTTGTCAAGTTGCATCCACCTGTAGTGACTCTGTGAATAGCTGTCACCATCCATAACATTTACCAGGCAAACTGAGAATGAAAATATTTTGCAAGGGCTTTTTTTTCTGTATCATATTTATTCATCAGATGTATATGCAGAAAGTGTACTGCTGTCAATCTGCCTACCACAGGTCTGTAGTATGTATGAGGGAACTGAAGTATTAAAAAAAAAACACATGTAAATACAGGGAGGAAATACAGCCTCCACACAGAAGGCATGCCAGCTGAGAATCTAACTAGAGAACCTCTTGTTCTGAAACTCCAGCTTTACTTACTGTACCACTGTGCTTTACCTCACTTTCTTTGACATGATAACAAATATCATTTGGTGCACTGTTTGCATGTGCATGTTACTATGTCATGGAATACCTTTGTCCTGCAATGCTGGTCTTTTGGCTGTTGAATGGCATATTTAGTCAGCTTTGCAAAGTACAAGACTGATGCACAGAACATACATCCTGAGTGGGCATTTATTCTACCAAGCAAAGTTGTTTGTTTAAAAAAAATGTGATCATGGAGAGGCAATATACATCATTATGGGACACCATCTCTGAACTCCAAAATGCCCAAATCACAGTAAATAAGACTATTTACCACTTCATAGCTAGTTAAAGATCATCCTCTATGTCCCCTTCAGAGCACAATATCTTTCTTAACACATTCGCTTCAATCCCCATTAAACCCAAGAAGTTTCTACTGAGGGATTTCAGCTATTCATCAATATACTGGCTGACCTATGCTGATAATGGTTGGCATGCCCAGCACTTCCTTGACATTATAAATGCTCTTTCTGCAAATAATAACAATCCTTCTAGTGGCCTCAGTATCCTTGAGTAAGTCTTCACAAATGTGACGATATCTTGTACATCTCCATTATATATCAACCTGCCTTGTTCAATCAGACCATGAATTTTCCTTTGAAACTGTTGGTACTTCCCATGTAAATATCTCTATGTTTAAAGACTTCTCAAATGAAAACTTTCTTTGGTTACTTGTTATACTAAATAAATTCCACTGTAATCCTCCCCAATGGATTACATGGCTAAAGCTGCTGCTTCTATGCCACTTAAGTAGTTGTATTAATATGGCAGTCCCTTTTCAAGCTAAATATAATGAGAAGTTTGAAAACAATCCCCTGTTGTGGAATGCCAATGTAAATAAATTATAAAACAGGAGAAAGTAATTGAGTAATGCATATAAGAGGTCTCATTCTACCTACTTGATTCAGCTCTTCAGTAAACTACTAAAGACCTTAGGGGAACCACTAGGAAGCTCAAAGGTGAAGATGAATTTAAAATTACCACTAAAGCCAAAAATAACTGCAAATCTTCCTCACTTATGTCAGAAAGCCAAGAAACAATATCCAATAATGTTCAGAGCTGGTCCACAATAGTACCACACACCGACCCACAGGAAATAGCCAATATCCTGACAAATTTAGTGCAAATTTTACTATTCATATTTTTATAGCTATTCTACAGGTTCCAAAATCTTACTGACTCCCTTTAGTTACTATGGGACAAGTTCTCTCTCAAACTCTAAGAACATCTCATCCATAGGTCCTGATAATATATCGGGTTACCAAATTATCAGTGCCAAATATGTCTTATCTGAACCCCTGTTTAACCTCTTTAATCTAAGCCTCTTCACTAGTTGTATTCTTGAATCTTGTAAAACAGCCATTCTAGTGCCATTACATAAGGGTGGTCCAACCGTGGACCCTGGTAGGTATAAACCTAAAGGTTTTACTAGCCTCATATGTAAAGTTATGGAGCATATTATCTTAGGCCTCATTAATTTTGATATTGAAAATCTCTTAATTATAGAGCCTGACCAATTCAATGTTGCCAGTAGGAGGTCCTGCCTCTTTAACCTCATTAATTTATTTGAAGAATTAGTCAAAACAGTGGATAGAAGTTATGCCATGCATACAGTATTTCTGGATCTGGCCAAGGCATTTGACACAGTTCCCCATGCAGGCAGTATTGTCAGACTTGACTTGTAAATCTAAATATAATTCCTTATGTTGTGTGGTTGATAGCTAACTTGTTGTCTGATCAAACTAATGTGGTTAGAGCAGTAGATGCCACTTCTTAAAAAGAACATTACCAGTGGTATACCACAATTGTCAGTGTGGGCTGTTTACTATTTGTTATCCATTTTTCAGACCTTCAGGCTAGCACTCCAAGCTTATAGTTATCCAAGTTTGCAAATAACTGTATATTGTGTGTTATTATTTGAGCGTCTACTAACTCACAGTTGCTTCAACATACACCTGTTACAAGGACAGTAGCCTCAAATTAAAAGTGAAAAATGTACCATACTTTATTTTGATAAACAAAACATTTTCACATAATATAGAGGTGACACAGCCTTCTGGTTAAACACTGTCTTAGGGATCTAAGCACTCGTTCATAATTCCTTATTGTTTGACCACCATGTCTCCACAGCAGTTCAGAAAGCTTGCTATCCAATTCATCTGATTTTCAAAGGCATCTTCATCAGATCCAAAGAAGTATTAATTATCCATTACTTGTATCTCATCAGACCCATTATTGAATATAATGCAGCTTTTGGCATTTATTTGTCTAAACATATAATTCAACTTGAGAGACCTTGGAGATTCATAACTAAAAAGATCAGTGGCCTAAAACATCTTAGTTTTCAGGGCAGACTGGCAGCCCTTTTGCTTTATTCAGTCTCTTATAGACTCCTGCATAGAGATCTGTGCCTAGCTTTTCGACCTGCTATTCCTTCACAGAACAAATGAACCTCAAATGCCTGTGTACAGGAACCAAAGAGTCATCAACAGATAAGTAAAAGACATTAGCATAATAGACTCATATCTCAATGTAGCTCTGCCCTCTGGAACAAACTTCCTCTACATGTCAAAACAGATTTGTACCCATGCCACCCATAAGGTAGGCTGAGGTAATCGGATATGATTCCTGAAATTATCCTGTAGTCTACTTTGTCTTGCCTTACTCAAAGCTGGATGAAACTTTTGAATGCTTGTTTAGTCTAGACTTTCTGGGAGAGAGCTAGCTGATATGATGGAGAGAAGGAAGGGTGATATATTGTGCGTGCAAGAGACCTGATGGAAGGGAAGTAAGGCCAGGTGTATCGGAGGTGGGTTCAAATTGTTCTATCATGGTGTGGATGGGAGAAGAAATGGGGTAGGGGTTATCCTGAAGGAATAGTATGCCAAGAGTGTTTTGGAGGTGAAAAGGGTGTCAAATAGAGTGATGTTAATGAAGCTGGAAATTGATGTTGTGATGATGAATGTTATTAGTGCATATGCTCAACAAGTTGGATGTGCGATGGATGAGAAAGAAAAATTTTGGAGTGAGTTGGATGAAGTGGTAGTGAGTGTACCCAAGGGTGAGAGAGTGGTGATTGGAGTAGATTTCAATGGGCATGTTGGTAAAGGGAACAGAGGGTATGAGGAAGTGATGGGTAGGTATGGTGTTAAGGAGAGGAATGTAGAAGGTCAGATGGTAGTGGATTTTGTGAAAAGAATGGACATGGCTGTGGTGAATACGTATTTTAAGAAGAGGGAGGAGCATAGGGTGACATACAAGAGTGGAGGGAGATGCACACAGGTGGATTATATCCTATGCGGGAGGGCCAGTTTGAAGGAGATTGGAGACTGTAAAGTGGTGACAGGGGAAAGCGTAGCTAGGCAGCATAGGATGGTGGTCTGTAGGATGACGATGGTGATCAAGAAGAAGAGGAGGAGTGTGATGGCAGCACCAAGGATCAAATGGTGGAAATTGAAAAAGGGTGATTGTGAGGTAGAGTTCAGGGAACAGTTAAGACAGGCACTGGGTGTCAGTAAAGAGTTACCAAATAGCTAGGTAACTACAGCAGAGCTGGTAAGGGAGACAGCTAGAAAGGTGCTTGGTGTGACATCTGCTCAGAGGAAGGAGGACAAGGAGACCTTGTGGTGGAATGAGGAAGTACAGGAGAGTATACAGAGAAAGAGTTTGGAAAAGAAGAAGTGGAATTATCAGAGAGATGAAGAAAGTAGACAGGAGTATAAGTAGATGAGGTGTATGGCAAATAGAGAGGTGGCAAAGGCTTTGGATAAGGCGTATGGGGAGTTGTAAAAAAGTTGGACACAAAGGAGGGAGAAAAGGACCTGTACCAATTGGCTAGACAGAGGGACCAAGCTGGGAAAGATGTGCAGCAGGTAAGAGTGATAAAGGATAATGAGGAAAATGTACTCACAAGTGAGGAGAGTGTGTTGAGCAGATTGAAAGAGTACTTTGAGGGGCTGATGAATGAAGAGAATGAGAGAGAGAAAGGTTGGATGATGTGGGGATAGTGAATCAGGAAGTGCAGTGGATTACCAAGGAGGAAGTAAGAACAGCTATAAAGAGGATGAAGAATGGAAATGCTGTTGGTCCAGATGACATACCTGTGGAAGCATTGAAGTGTTTAGGAGAGATGGCAGTGGAGTTTTTAACCAGATTGTTTAATGAAATCTTAGAAAGTGAGAGGATGTCTGAGGAGTGGAGAAGTGTTTTGGTACTGATTTTTAAGAATAAGGGTGATGTGCAGAGCTGTAGTAACTACAGAGGGATAAAAGTGATCAGTCACAGCATGAAGTAATGGGAAAGAGTAGTGGAAGCTAGGTAAGAAGGGACGTGATGATTAGTGATCAGCAGTATGGTTGTGATGTTTGCTCTGAAGGTGTTGATGGAGAAGTATAGAGAAGGCCAGAAGGAGTTGCATTGTTTCTTTGTAGACTTAGAGAAAGTATATGACAGGGTGCCTAGAGAGGAGTTGTGGTATTTTATGAAGAAGTCGGGAGTGGCAGAGAAGCATGTAAGAGTGGTACAGGATATGTATAACTGTAGTGTGACAGTGGTGAAGTCTGTAGTAGGAGTGCTAGATGCATTTAAGGTGGAGGTGGGATTACATCAAAGATCAGCTCTAAGCCCTTTCTTTTTTGCAGTGGCGATGGACAAGTTGACATATGAGATCAGACAGGAGTCCCCGTGGACTATGATGTTTGCTGATGACATTATGATCTGTAATGAGAGTAGTGAGCAGGTTGAGGAGAACCTGGAGAGGTGGAGATATGATCTAGAGAGGAATGAAGGTAAGCAGGACTAAGACAGAATATACGTGTGTGAATGAGAGGAAGGATAGAGGAATGGTGAGGATGCAGGGAGTAGAGATGGTGAAGGTGAATGAGTTTAAGTACTTGGGATCAACAGTTCAGAGTAATGGTGAGTGTAGAAGGGAGGTGAAGAAGAGTACAGGCAAGGTAGAGTGGGTGGAGAAGAGTGTCCGGAGTGATTTGTGACAGATGGGTACCAGTAAGAGTGAAAGGTAAGGCCTATAAGAGGGTAATGAGATCAGCTATGTTTTATGGGTCAGAGACAGTGCCATTGACAAAAAGGCAGGAGTCAGAGCTGGAGGTAGCAGAGTTAAAGATGTTAAGATTTGCAATGGGTGTGACGAGGATGGACAGGTTTAGGAATTAGTATATTCGAGGGTCAGCTCAGGTTGGATGGTTTGGAGACAAAGCCAGAGAGGTGAGATTGCACTGGTTTGGACATGTGCTGAGGAGGGATGCTGGGTATATTGGGAAAAGGATGCTAAGGCTGGAGCTGGCAGGTAACAGGAAAAGAGGAAGGCCTAAGATAAGGTTTATAGATGTGGTGAAAGAGGATATGCAGGTGGTTGGTGTGACAGAGCAAGATGCAGAGGATGGGAAGAAATGGAAACAAATGATCTGCTGTGGCAACCCCTAACAGGAACAGCCAAAAGAAGAAGAAGAAGTAAACTGATTGCATCATACTTGCCTATGATGTTGATTCCTTGACAAATGCTATTCTCTGCTACCCTGTAGTGAGAAGTAAAATCAGAATATATTCAAAAGGAATATTTCAGTTTTCCATTTTTTTACTTGATTATAAATCCAGTGAGTATGATGTATTATTTCTCAGACTACATCCTGTATCTGCCACAACAATCCTATCACTACATTGCAGTTCACAGGTTCATATGAGATTACTAGGCTAACTGCTTAAGAGCCCTTGCAATCCTAAATAATATAATCCAAATTTACCAAATATATGGCCCCTAGGGACAAGAAAATGGGATGAATATATGCCTGTGCATTGACTATCTTACTGATTGCCCCTGTCCATAAGGGACAGAGGCACTACCACAGGTGTGAATTACATTACACATCCATTGATCCAAATTGCGTTTGAGGAGGGACAGGAGTTTGATGCAAAATTACCACTGCATTACAAGTGATCATTTAGCAATGATAAATATTTGTTCTTTCTCTTGCTTCCATCAATACTAAATGATTGTTGCCAAGTAATCACTGCACCAAAGTGACTGAGAACACCACTCTATGGTGCAGGACTCCTGTGAATCTTTTGTTTTATGTTTATCTTCTACTGTGGATTATCACAACTAGTAATGCATGCATCTGGCAGTGTCTGGCATGTATATATTTTAGCATTATTTTTAATTTTCCAGCATTCTGAAAAATGGGTTAAACCAAGCTATATCAATAAATTAAAAAGGATTTTATAAAATTAAAAGGATGCATATTTACAACACGGTTAAATTTCAAGTTAACTTCTTGTAATGTAGAAGTATGGGTACTTACGTATTATTGCAACCACATTTTGAGGTTGCTTTAAGTGGTAATGTTAGAGTGAAATGACTCTCTGATGCAGAGAAAATCATTACCGCTGCTACTGGCAAGCTGCAACTGAATGCAAGATGTCATTAAGGCATACATTAGCAGCTTGCCAGTAGCACCATTAACAATTTCTGTAACTTTTATCTTCCAGTGCTCCTTCTACATGTAGCAATTTGCATGCAATTTTCCACATACAGATAGACATGTTTAATGGTGTACACATTACTACATAACTTAAAAATGCTTCTACAAACAAACCCATAGGTCTTTGCAGGTATTTGCAGGCTGCTTCACAGGCTAAAAATAAGTAAACGGGAAAAGTGTACCTTAAAATGAAGACCACAGCTACAGTCCTTTTGTACCATTCACTTAGCTAAACAGGGAAACTATCTGGAGACCAAGACATTAAAAAAAAAAAAAGATCAGTAAATACAGAATCCCGGAATCCCTTAAGACATTAGCTCATTGTGAGGTCATGCATCCCTTGTGCCTTGCTGTTTCCAAATAATGAATCACGTTTGTGAAAAATTGATGCACAAAATAGGGACAGAATGTAAACATTGCTCTTAGAAACTTTTTGGAAACTGGAGAAATCGCTACTTACGTATTATCGCAACCTCAAAATCTGGTTGCGATAATACGTAAGTACCGAAGTTTGTATGGATGGGCACACTAGAAATAATAACAGCAGAATATAAATTCCCACTGTGCTAGACTCTTACACATTTCTGCTGATTTCTACCTTTCTTCCTTTAGTTTTCACAGACAGACAGACAAACAGACAGACACACATACACACACACACACACACACACACACACACACACACACACACACACACACACACACACACACACACTCAAACACACACATCTTATTAACATCTATGTGGTGTGGAATGTTGCACCTTTTACAGCCAACAGACATTCTTGCATTCCAGAGCATTTTCTGAAAACTCATCTTAAAAAGCATAAGATAATTCAGGCTTTTCTACTGCATGACATCCTAAATTAACAATCTTAGTGTCATTTTATTAATAAATTCTTGTCCTTTCTATTTCTGCCTATCATAAGCTGGCAGGTCACTTAGTTAAAAAGACAAATCCAAGAAAGGTCTAGACACTATAAGGAGCTATGGGTGTTACTGGAAGTATACAAAAATGTGCTATACTCTTGAATGAGATATATATTCACACACACACACACACACATGCACACACACACACACACACACACACACACACACACACACACACACACACACAGACACACATATATATATATATATATATATATATATATATATATATATATATATATATATATATATATATATATATATATATATATATGGATCTATTTCACATGACTGAAAACTCAAAATACCAACATTTGTTTTAAAGAGACCAGAATCCCAAACTTTCAAAATACTGAAATCTTATTTAACCGACTTTCACAATACCAACATCTTAAAACACTGACGGTTATATTACTGAGTGCAATACAAAATGTTAATAGTAACTTTCGATAAATAGAGGTATGTCTCTTTAAAATCTTGTACTGCGTACCAAAAAAAAAAAAAACAAAGGGGATGTGTTGTACAAAGTTCATGACGGGACGGGACGACATGATCGACAGACCATGATGCTTTGCCAGAGATGGCCTGCACCTGTCGCCCTTAGGATTCCGGATACTGGCTAAGGCTCTTGCCACCCCTATAGTGCCTTTTTTAGGAAGGTTCAAATGACAAATTCACCACTGTAACAGGTACAAGCAAGCAAAATCTGAGGGTAATGCTACTCAATGCTAGAAGTCTAAACCTCAAAATGCACTCACTCGAGGCACTTCTTAAAATTGAGAACATCTACATCTGTGCAGTGACAGAGACCTGATTCAAAGCTCCAGAGAGCACCCCTGCATTACCAGGCTATAATTCATACCACACCTTTCAGCCACCTGAACCAGAACGAAACACTAAAGGTGGAGGCGTGTCCATATTCATTAAGGATATCCACACTTCCAGGCTAGTTGCACAGCATAATGCATCCGAGATTATCCAAATGCAACTAACTCTGAGCAAAACCGCAATCCAAATTGTAGCTTGCTACAGACCCCCTACCATGCCCAGGATTCCCACTCCTCATTTCATGATACACTGAAAAGTATTAGGGTACAACCCAACACCCTAATAATGGACGATTTCAACTACCCCACCATTAACTGGGAAAACTACTCATGTACCAACTCTTTTGCTCAACGTTTTCTAGAATTCATAAATTCCAACACCTTGGATCAACTTATTCACACCCCCACCAGGGGCAGCAATATCCTAGACCTGGTCATTACCAACATGGGAAACTGGTGTTCCACACCAAAGGTCAATTCCTCGTTGGTCAGATCCGACCACAAGCTAATCAACCTAGACATCCACATCCCACCCCCACCCCCAATTAGGGAAACCATCGTAAAAAATTTCTCCAAAGCCAACTTCACACTTCTTAAGACAGAAGTGGCAAACTTCATGACACCCATGCAGACGGACAATAGAGGTATGACTGCTGAATCCTACACAAATGCACTTTATAAGCACTTACACGAGTGCATGGATCATGCTATCCCTAATAGAACCAAGATGTTATCCTCCAAAAAAGGAAGCCAATCTGGTGGTCCTCTGCCATAAACAAACTCTACAACAGAAGAAAGAAACTGTTGCAAAAAAGAGTAAAGTCCCATGACTGGAGGAAGTCCCTGGTCAACCTCAGTAAGAAGATGAGATCCCTCATAAAATCCTCCAAAGCTAGTTACGAAAACAAAATTGCCACTGACTCTAAAGACAACCACAAAGCATTCTATAGCTATGTCAAGAATCTCAATGGGAACACTCAGATCTGCTCTGAGTTACAGCACAATGGCACTAAATATACAGAACCAACTGATCTTGCCAACATCTTAGCAGATATGTTCAGTGCTAACTTTACCCCCCTCTCACCCCCTAGAGGGCCCATCTCTATACCGGAAGAATGCAAAGTTCCTATAATCATGGCTGCACAGGTAAAAAACACACTCTCCAAAGACAAGAACACAGCATCCATGGGACCTGATAATATCCCAGGCTGCATTCTACATGAACTACAGAATAAACTGGCACCCTACCTAAGTACCATGTTCAATCATAGCCTCACCTCAGGCTTTGTACCCACTGAATGGTGCACCACGATGGTTATCCCACTCCACAAAGGGGGAACCATGCCAGACCCCGGGAACTACAGCCCCATTAGCCTGATGAGCCTGGTCTGCAAGGCCATGGAACGTATCATCGTGGAACTCATAAACAAAGACATTGGTAATCTCCAAACTCTGGACCCTACCCAGTTCGGATTTGTAAAAGGCAGATCATATCTCCTAAACCTGATTGACTTCTTTGAAGCAGTCACCAAAGCCATAAATGAGGGTAAAATGGTTCACACAGCTTATCTAGATCTCGCCAAGGCTTTCAACACCATCCCCCACTCTGGAATTATAGATAAGCTCACTAAACTAGGTATAAATCCCTATGTCACAAGATGGGTTGCCAACTGGCTCACGGACAGAACCCACACTGTGAAAGTAGCGGATTCCAAATCCGACTTCAGACCAGTGACAAATAGAGTACCACAGGGTTCAGTCCTGGGTTCTCTCCTGTTTGGTATCTACTTCTCTGAAGTGCAGGCTAACACAGAAGGTCTTTGGCAAACAAAGTTTGCAGATGACTGCAAACTAGGAGCCATAATCGAAACACCTAACAATGTGGACAAACTACAAAAGGGCCTCACTGAGACAGATACCTGGTGTCAAAGCCATGGCCTGAAGCTCAATGCCAAAAAGTGTATTGTCATCCCCTTTGGTAAAAACTCTGTACCCATGAACTACCACATAGCTGGTAGTCTACTTAATGCCGAAAATGTGATAAGAGACCTTGGGACAGAGGTAGACAGTAGTCTCTCCTTTGATAATCACATGGCTCATCTCATCACAAAAGGATTCTCATCCAGGAAAAAAAGAGGTCATTGTTCCCCTCTACTCATCACTCATTAGACCCATTATAGAGTACAACGCCCCTTTTGGTATGTACCTCACAAGACATCTACAACAACTGGAAAGACCACAGAAATACCTCACAAAGAGGATTACTGGCCTCAAAAAGATGCCCTACGCAGACCATCTCAAAAAACTACAGCTTTACTCCATTGCATATCGCCTACTCAGGGGTGATCTCTGCCTAACATACAAAGCTATGTCAAACCCAGAGCTGCTGGACATGCTCCACTTAAAGAAATCCCAATCCCTCTGAACTACACACACTAGGGACCTAAACATTGTCACCACAATAAACAGAACATGCTGGAGGGATAGATTCCTGTCCCAGAGACATCCCATACTCTGGAACAGACTACATATCTATGTCAAACAGAGCTCCTCATTAGCACTTTTCAAGAAAAATCTTGATGATTGGATGGGAAATGGGAAATTCACCCCAGGGATCACTTCTGCAGAGTTTCCCCTCATATTGCAGATGAAAATTCACATTCATCCATCTAGACATCCAGGATGATTTCAAAGGCTACTAGAAAGTACTCTACTAGACATGTAAAGCTAATGTAATTCAGGAGGTTTAAGGTATCACACGGTGAAAACTCTAGCTTGGCTAGGTTTTCCTTGTAGTTTTTACTAACTGGTTTGTCTGTGTGACTCTTTTATTTTTTGGGTTAGTTCTTATTTGGGATATTTTGCAGACACTTTAATGGTTATGGTCAGGATAAAACAGATGAACATTTCTGTGTTCTGTTCAAGCAGCTTTATTACACACAAATACATCAGAAATGAGACTTTGTAACTTAAACTTAAATAAACTTATAAACAGACTGACTACCACACTCATACATGCTAACACAAAATGTCATTGCTGCCTGCACGTGCTTGCTGTTTATATGGATGTGCTACATCTGGAAATGCCTCTTAAAAGTACATACACAAGCTCTGATCTACATCCTCCCTCTTTGAGAACTAGTCCATATATGAAATGACAGTGTTCAATGGCATGCAGTTTACAGAAATGATCTTCTGACATGCAGTTATACAGAACTAATTATTTGACACGCAATCATACAAAATTAGACACATATAAAACAATCGCTAGGTCTAAAAATACGACCTGATCATGTAACATAAAAGTCAGAATTGTATCTAGCAATGGGGACTGTCTTTAAGGAATGTTCAGTTTTGGGGACAACTGGGACATCATCAGGAACAGGAATGGATACTGTGACATATTCTTCTGTATGAACATTATCAGGGCTGCTCTGAGATCTAGAGTCTGTATCACAGATACGATGCTGTGATATAGTTTCTGATACAGGTAGAAGATGTCTGCAGTTTCTCCTGCATTCTGTATACTCAGATTCCACTAAGTGGGATCTTGGCTCAGTACATATACCTCTCACTTGACCAATTTGATCAACGTCTTTCACCATTTGCAGCCTCACTGTCCCTCCTTCTTTCAACAGACAAAGAAATCTACTCATTTTATCCTAGGTGGACTTCTGAGAAGAATGCTTTTTAAAAAGCTGGGCTTTGATTGTTCTGTTGTTTTTAGCATTAGGCACCAACAAACTAGAACTGATAGGCAAAGTTGTTCTGGTTTGCCTAGATAGAAGTCTGTGAGCAGGTGAGCCAAGTTGATTGTCATGGGGTATATTTCTGATATTAAGTAAATTCAAGAAGATATCGGTATTGTCATGCATTGACCTTTCTTTTTTTTTTTTTTAACTCTCTTTATTTATTTATATTAACAGTAAAACCAAATTACATATAACGACACTTAAGAATAGTAAACAGACAACACTATTTACACTTATACAATGCCCAAGGACAGAAATGAAGCATATTATGCGGGTACAATTACATTCAATTTAATATATGATCAAAAAACATCCTCCAAAACTCCTTAAGATATGGTTTCTGCTTCTGGTTGTAAAATATATACCTGTGTGCCTTTATGTGGTTGATCGCAAGAATCTTAAACCTTTCCCAGGATAGTAAATTCTTGTTTTTCCAGTTAAGTGTGATGTAGTACTTTATTAACATGAAGATGGATATTAAGATTCTAAGTTGCAACTTTGTCAGACCTGGGGGGTATATGTAGGAGGGCAAACTTCCAAGAGAGAGTTGATTTTTCATAGCCTATTTTCTCTAGCTGAACTCTTAAGGCACACCATAGCTTATATGAGCATTTACAGCTCCAGAAAATGTGTAGAATATCTCATATTTGATTTTGGAAGAATTGACAATGAGGAGAAGAGTTAGGATATATTTTGTTGATTATATTTGGGGTAAGATATGCATTATTCAGTAACATAAGCTGAGTGTATTTATGTTTTTTAAGAGGAATGAGGTTGGAATCAGATTTAATGGCATTCGATATCTGCTCTTCTGTGATAAGAGGATCCTGTTTCATCCAGTAGTTAGAGTATATGGGCTCCTTTTGTGTTTTGAAGGTCATAATGAATTTATAGGAGCTTGAAATCATTTTCTTTTTGAGAAGGAGTAAGTTCCACAGTACTTTACATGTGGAGATGTCTTTATCTGTTACCATGAGGGGGTCTAAAATTTTATGGGATAATTCCCTAATTTGCCTTAATATGATAGAATATGTTTTTGAGAGATTCATCTTAACTCTTGTCTCAGAGATAGAAAGATGCATATAGGGGTAGAGGTCCATAATGTTTTTATCCTTCAGAAGGGGGAATTGATCCAAATTTAGCATATTCCCATTCAATTTTAAGTTAGGATTAAGATGGAGGGGTTGTAAAGTATTAAAGGCTGGGGTTAATTTTAAGGTATGAAAAAAGTTTTTGTAGAGTTACTATTCTGGTTTTTAGGCCATTATGCATTTTGATTTTGCTCACATTATCTTTATTTATGAATGGGAGAGCAAGAGCATTAAAGTTTAGCAATTTGACATAGTTATTATATAGTTTGACCCAAGGTGGATGCCAAGTAGTGGGATTTTTAGAGAATGTAGCTATATTAATTATGCTACTGCAATTAATGATTTCATAATACAATTTGAAATCTGGCAAACCTAGGCCGCCTTGATCTTTTGGGTATGAGAGTTTAATGTAACTAATCCTAACAGATTTGGGGGACCACATAAATTTCGACAGAGATGAATAAATAGTTTTGAAAAAAATTGTTTTGTAGGATAATATTGGTTGCATTGAATATATAAAGATGTCTGGGTAGTATATTCATTTTGATGATTGCTACTCTAGCAAGGAAGGGTAGTTTCAGATTAGCCCATCTGTTTAAATCATTTTGAACGTTTGACCAAACACTAGTAATATTGTCCTGGAAGTATGCTTTAGGGTTCTGAAAAAATGAAATTCCTAAATATTTGATGTTTTGTTTAATAGCAATACTTTAGGGGTTAGTAAGTTGGGGTATTGGGTGTAAATATTAATTGGAAAGATTAAAGATTTGTCTAGGTTTAACTTGTAATTTGAAAATTTAGAGAAGGTGTCTATGGAAGTCATTGCTTTTTCAAAATCAGAGTTAGGGAGGGAGAAATACATGTTTAAGTCATCAGCATAAGCAAATAGAGGTATTGTGGTGTTATATAAGGCAGGAATATGGTGATATGTTCTCTATTTGATTAGTAAGAATAAAGGTTCAATGAATAGATTAAATAGCAGGGGGAAGACAGGGCATCCTTGTCCTGCACCATTTTTAATATCAATTCTGGATGATATTTGTTTATTTATCTGAAGAACTGTATATGCTTTTGAGTAAAGAGTTTTAATGTTGTTAATGTAAAAGTTAAGTATATTGAACTGAGGAAGAATCTCAAACAAAAAGTCTATAATGATTCAGTCAAAAGCCTTGGCTGCGTCAATAGCTAGGGTATATATAGGAGTTTGTGCAAGGGCGCGAGAGTGAGATCATAGCATCTAGTGTAATTGTATGGTCAACTGTTTGCCTATGTAAAATAAAACCTGATTGTTCAGGTGATATAATACTGCTGATGAAAGTTTTAAATCTATTAGCTAGAATTGTGGCTAAGATCTTCATGTCTAAGTTGACAATAGAAATAGGCCTGTATTTCGATGGGGTTTTGGTATCGGAGTTAAGTTTTAAAATAAAAATAGTTCTGAATGTGTTTAAGTGAGTATCTTTTATTCTGAATTGGATAATGTGATTGAAAAGCTGAAGAAGGATTTCGGACATTTTATTATTGAAGTATTTGTAAAATTCGGCCGTAAATCTATCCGGGCCAGGGGATTTATTCACTTTGAGGTTATTGATGGCGAGAGTAATTTCTTGTTTTGTGATTTCCCTGGCTAGAATGTCTTGTTGCTCTTCAGTAAGTTTGGGGAAGGTTAAGTTGTTTTAAAAAAGTTGTAGCTCCTCTTTGTCTACAGGACCTTCCAGAAGGCTATATAGCTGTGAATATAATGATTCAAACAGGGTAATAATTTCATGTATATTTTGATATAGTTTCCCTTGATGAGAGATTTCAGAAATGAAGGGAGAAAGTTTGCTTTGGTTTAATACTCCAGCTAAGAATTTAGAAGGAAATAGGGCCCATTTGGAGTATTTGGCTAAGGTTTGTATTTCATGAAAAGAAAGACTCTCAGCATGTAAGGATAAAAGTTTCTCTTGTAGTTGAATTATTTCTTTCTCAGTTTCAGGTGAATAATTTATTTGGATGTCATCTTCCAGTTTTCCTATTTTTCCTTTTATGAGTGATTCATTTTTGATGTTAAGTTTTCTATAGTACGAAGCATTATTAATAAGAAACCCTCTAATCATTGCCTTTGTGGTGGCCCAAACAAGGTCTAATGGGGAAGAAAGGGAATTTAGTGTATAAAGAAATTGGTCTAAGTAGGATTCCAATTCTGTGAGTATGTCATTTTTCTTTAAGAGATTTGAATTAAACTGCCACCAAATAGCTTTGTTGCATGAAGGTATATTGGAAGACCAGTGGATATCTAAGGATATTTTTGAATGGTCCGACAGAAATCTGGGTTCTGTGTTAAAGGAAATGTTAAAGTTCATGAATACTGAGGATATAGTCATGAGGAGAAGGTAAACATTTGCACCACACCACACTCATCACATAGTCTCACTACGTCTACACCACCAAAATCCACACATAGAAACTCAAAAACAATCGCGGAGGCTCTCAATAATAATCTGCCTAAGCAACAGAGACCTCCAAAGCAGAAACACAAGCAACCTCCATCCCCCAACACAACCCAAATGATACATAGCCCACAGATTCAGTGTGCCACTCAAACATAGCCAATAAGGCAAAACAACATACCCAACACACTAGTCATAGGTGACTCTATAGTCAGGCACACTGGTGTTCCACTCACTAGGCTGAACAAGGAGAAAATTGCAGTCAGCTGCCTGTCGGGTGCCAGGATCTACCACATAACACATGCACTCAAGTCACTCCACAACAAGTACAAATATGACTCTGTCATTGTCCATGTTGGTGTGAATGACCTGAGACGTACCTCCCTGGACTACATGAAAAGAGACATGGAAGAACTCTGCGAACTTGTAGCCCAGGCAGGTATGACCCTAGCCCTGTGTAGCATTCTGCCATCACCCAGAATGATACAGCAGTACAAGGACAAAATGATTGATTTCAACAATTTGCTAAGCTTCTGGTGTCATTCAAAGGGGATCCAGTATCTGTCTGCTTGGGATGACATCGTCGACAGACCACGATGCTTTGCCACAGATGGCCTGCACCTGTCACCCCCTAGGATTTTGGATACTGGCTAAGGCTCTTGCTGCCCCTATAGTGCCTTTTTTAGGCAGGGTTCAAGTAACAAATTCACCACCATAAAAGGAACAGGCAAGCAAAAACTGAGGGTAATGCTACTCAATGCTAGAAGTCTAAATTTCAAAATGCACTCACTCGAGGCACTCCTTAAAATGGAGAACATCGATATCTGTGCAGTGACTGAGACCTGGTTCAAGGCTCCAGAGAGCACCCCTGCACTACCAGGCTATAACTCATACCACACTTTTCGGCCATGTAACCTGGACCGGAACACCAAAGGTGGGGGTGTGTCCATATTCATTAAGAATATCCACACCTCCAGGTTAGTTGCTCAGCATAATGCATCCGAGGTTATCCAAGTGCAACTAACTCTCGGCAAAACTGCAATCCAAATTGTAGCTTGCTACAGATCCCCCACCATGCCCCAGGATTCCCACTCATCTTTTCTTGATGTACTGGAAAATATCAGGGTTCAACCAAACACCCTAATAATGGGCGACTTCAACTACCCCACCATTAACTGGGAAAACTGCTCATGTACTAACTCCTTAGTGCAACGCTTTCTGGAATTCATAAACTCCAATTCCCTAGATCAACTTATCCACAGCCCCACCAGGGGCAACAATATCCTAGACCTAGTCATTGCCAACATGAGTGACCGGTGTTCCACACCTGAAGTCAACTCCTCGTTTGTCCAATCCGACCATAAGGTAATCACCCTTGATATCCACATCCCACCCCCACCCCCCATTAAGGAAACCACAGTAACAAATTTCTCCAAAGCCAAATTCATGCTTCTTAAGACAGAAGTAGTGAACTTCATGACACACATGCAGATGGACAATACAGTTACAACTGCTGAATCCCACACAAATGCACTCTATAAGCACCTACATGAGTGCATGGATCGTGCTATCCCAAACAGAACCAAGACGCTATCCTCCAAAAAAAGGAAGCCAGTCTGGTGGTCCCCTGCCATAAACAAACTGTACAACAGAAGGAAGAAACTGTTGCAAAAGAGAGTAAAATCCCATGAGTGGAGGAGCTCCCTGGTCAGCCTAAGTAAGAAGCTGAGATCCCTTATAAGATCCTCCAAAGCTAGCTATGAAAATAAAATTGCCACTAATTCCAAGGACAACCACAAAGCATTCTATAGCTATGTCAAGAATCTCAATGGCAACACCCAGATCTGCTCTGAGTTACAGCACAAAGGCATGAAAATTACAGAACCAACTGATATTGCCAACATCCTGGCAGATAGGTTCAGTGCTAACTTTACCCCCCCCTCACCCCCTAAAAGGCCCATATCTATACAGGAAGAATGCAGAGTCCCTATAATCACAACTACAGAGGCGAAAGCTGCACTCTCTAAAGCCAAAAACACAGCATCCATGGGACCGGACAACATCCCAGGCTGCATTTTACATGAACTTCAGAATGAACTGGCTCCCCACTTAAGCACCATGTTCAATAATAGCCTTGCATCAGGCTTTGTGCCCACTGAATGGCGCACAGCAACAGTTATCCCACTCCACAAAGGGGGAGCCACCACTGATCCCGGGAACTATGGACCTATTAGCCTGACGAGCCTGGTCTGCAAAGCCATGGAAAGTATCAAAATGGAACTCATAAACAAAAACATTGGTAATCTCCAAACTCTGGATCCCACCCAGTTCGGGTTTGTGAAAGGCAGATCATGCCTCCTGAACCTGATCGACTTCTTTGAGGCAGTCACCAAAGCCGTAGATGAGGGTAAAGTGGTTCACACAGCCTATCTTGACCTCGCCAAGGCTTTCGACACCATCCCCCATTCTGGAATTATAGCTAAACTCAATAAACTAGGCATAAATCCCTACATCACAAGATGGGTTGCAAACTGGTTCACTGACAGAACCCACACTGTAAAAGTTGCAGACTCCAAATCTGACCTCAAACCAGTGACAAGTGGAGTACCACAGGGTTCCATCCTGGGACCGCTCCTGTTTGGTATCTACTTCTCTGAAGTACAGGCTAACACAGAAGGCCTCTAGCTAATGAAGTTCACAGATGACTGCAAACTAGGAGCCATAGTCAAGTCCCCAAATGATGTGAACATCCTACAGAAGGGCCTCTCTGAGACAGATGCCTGGTGTCAGAGCCATGGCCACAAGCTCAATGCCAAAAAGTGCAGTGTCATCCCCTTTGGTAAAAACTCTGTACCCATGAACTACCACATAGGCAGCAATCTACTTAACACCAAATGCGTGATAAGAGACCTTGGGACCCAGGTGGACAGTAGTCTCTCCTTTGATAGTCACATCGCCACAGTAGTCAGGAAGTCCTTCTACGTGGCACACCTCATCATAAAAGGATTCTCATCCAGGAAAAAAGAGGTCATCGTTACCCTCTACTCATCACTCATTAGATCTATTATAGAGTACAATGCCCCTTTTGAAATGTACTTCACAAGACATCTGCAGCAGCTGGAAAGGCCACAGAAGTGCCTCACAAAGAGGATTACTGGACTCAAACAAATGCCCTACACTGACCATCTCAAAAAACTCCAGCTTTACTCCGTAGCATATCGCCTACTCAGAGGTGATCTCTGCCTAACATATAAAGCTATGACAAACCCAGAGCTGCTGGACATGCTAGACCTAAAGAAATCCCAATCCCTCCGAGCTACATGCTCTAGAGACCTAAACCTTGTCACCACAATAAACAGGACATGCTGGAGGGATAGATTCCTATCCCAGAGACTTCCCATACTCTGGAACAGGCTACCCATCTATGTCAAGCAAAGTTCTTCTTTAGCACTCTTCAAGAAAGATCTTGATGAGTGGATGGGAAATAGGAAATACATCCCGGGGATCACTTCTGTGTCTCTGCTCATCAGTGGCACAGGAAAATAACTTTCTTGGGTGGCGTAAGCCAGGGAACCTTGTTGGCTAGGCTTGCGTAGGCCCTTGGGTCGATAGCCTAGTACCTACCTATGAACCTATGAACCTATAAGGAAAAAGTCCAATGTGGACCAACTTTTATGGCAGTTGGAAAAGAAAGTGAATTTGTTATTTTTGACTGTGCATTTTTGATATATATGAGTCAAATAGATTATAGTCTTCCTTTAGTTCAGATACGGTTATGGTGGCATGTTTATTAAAATTGGCTTTAAAATTAGACCTATTTGTCATGGGGTCTTGGATAGAGTTCCAGTCTCCACCCACTGTGTAATAATGGTTAGGGAAGTTTGAAAGGATTTTATAAATTGCCATGAGGATGTTTTGTTGTTTGGAGCATGGTGCATAAATGTTAATGAGTAAGATAGGTTTATCTAGATGCACAAAACGAGTAGTGAAGTAGCACCACCGTCCATCTTTACCAGAATCCTGATTAATTATGTCTTGTTGAAATGTATTTTTAATAATAATAGCAACCCCCACACTATTAGTTTTTGCCCCTAATGATATAATGGTTTTAATCCACCTTCTTCCCAGATTTCTTTTCCACTGCTCATCAGATAAATGTGCTTCTTGGATGAAAATTATGCTTGATGGTGTTTTAAAGGACAGATGCATGAAAAGAATCTGCCTGTAACCCCTTAATATTCCATGACTCTATACTCTGCATTAGATATTCTTAATTGTTATTAAGTTAAATATTATGTTTGGAGAATGAAGGACTAACTGTAGATAAATAAGTGGATATCTAATAAATGCAAAAACTTGGGCAAAGATAAGAAACCCTTCCTGCTCTAAACCCGTGCCTAACCACAACATCCCTAGCCCGGAAGAGATTGGGATATTAAGTACTGAAGCTTCAAAATAACACATTATGCATATAACTTGCACATAAACTGGAACTTTGCAACTGAGAAACACCAGAAAGAACAAACAATATCTACAGAATCTAAAATGCATAACAATCCTAAACATATTAGACAATCAAACTCACAGCTCTGCGAACTTTTATTTTATGCTGAGAGTTTAGATATATATGTAACTAAGTGAAGACCATATCATAACCAGAGTATTTTTTGAAATTCTATTAAGTGTATGGGATTTCCAAATGCTTAGAGCTTCTTTCCTGTTTAAATCAACTTCTATATCCCATACATAAAGATTGATGATGATACATTAAGTATGTCCCTTATAAATTTAGTTATAGGCTTAATGTATATAAATGATTTAGAGCAATAAGCTAACAGGACTAACCAAGCTTTCCAAAAAAAAAACATAAGAATTTATGCCTAATATTGATAACTATGCATGACAAAAATATAATGTTTTCATAGTAACAAACGGCATTTTCTTAGAAATTGAGAAAACCCATGAACGGTCATTGGTAAATGTATATTTTTAGATGGTATTGCTACCACAATAACAGGATTGTAATTATATTTAAATTTTCTATTTCTATTTTCCAACCTACTAAGATGCAGCTCACCATCTAGATAAACTATAAAATGAACATGTCTTTATCCAAGTACAACAATATGAAAAACCTAGAGATACAGATATTAATATTGTAAGTAAACACATCTCAGTGTAGGAATGCATAAATTGAGAGGAGTTATACAGCTCCATGAAATATATTTTATCAGGGTGAACAGAAATGGTCTTAGGGCCGCATATAAAATATATTATATAGTTAACTCTTTCATTGCTCCAGAAGACCACAGTCGACCTCCTGGCTGTACTGTAGGTGCATTTGAACAATGAATAAATGTAATAAATGCCTAATATTTGCCTTAAAATTCTAATTCTCATTCTAATTCTAATTCTGTAATCTAACAGTTAACTCTAACATCTTAGCTAATATATCTATCTATATATATATATATATATATATATATATATATATATATATATATATATATATTTTACAAATAAACAGATAGTCACTACAGCACTAGCATTTCTCAGTGGGAAAACCATTCCAGCAGTCCAACTATGTAAAATGTCAACATCAGCAGTCCTACAATACTATAATCCACAAAAATAACCCAACAAATTTGCAATAATGTAAAGAATCCACATTAGTGACTTAATAAAACAATTCTGAATAAGCTCCAAGAGGGTCTCACCCAAACAAATAACTGGTGCCAGAAATATGGCCTCAAGCTAAATGCCAAAAAATGCATCATCATCCCCTTTGAGGAGAGTGATGTCCCCACAAATTATCACATTAATAACAATGTTGTAAGCATCAATAAGGTTGATATAAACCTGACTTTTGACCACCATGTTGTCTCCTTTGTAAGGAAAGCTTTTTACATGGCCCACTTTATTAGTAAGGGTATCTCATCCAGGGACAAGGAGGTCATAACATCCCTGTATTCTTCCTTTACAAGAGCCATTATTGTAATGCCCCTTTGGCATGTGCCTCAGCAAAACACCCTGCCAAAAGAAAGACTACAACCATTTCTGACAAAAAAGGTCAAAGGACTAAGTTCACTTAGTTATCCAAACAGATTAAAAAGCTTCTTGCTTTCCTCTGTCTCTATAAATTTCATCACTGACTTGCTTTTCAGGCTAAGAAAGATCCTGCCTTAAGAGACTTCCTCAACCTCAGAAATACTGGTTATACTTAAAACGCTCACTACAAAGACCACAGCCTTCACTGCAACATAAACAAGCCACTTTTTATGGACAGGTTCTTGACCAAAAAACTCCAACTTCTATAAAAAGCTCCTCTCATTATCAAACAATGTAGTTCAGCAACATGATGGCTGGATGGATAGCCATAAATGTAGTCCTTGGGTAAGTAGCATAGCCTTCATCAAACCAGATGGAAAATCCACATACTAACCTTTCCCAGCTGGATGGCTGAGATCTAATATTGGTTACTCAAGTCTAGTTGCCCAAGAAGAGGGGCATGTTTAACTATGAATTCCATTTGCAAAATTATATTCAGTATACATATTAAATCTCTCTCTCTCACACACACACACACACACACACACACACACACACACACACACACACACACACACACACACACACAAAAAGCCCCTACTTGTAAAACAGGCAACCTCAGTAATCACATGACACCCACTCACTGAATGAAATTGTCTGGAAGTGAAAATATCTGAAAAAAAATCATAATAGAGATGGATTCATCCATGTAATTTCCCAAAACCAAAAGGACCATCAATAAATCAACAAACAACTGCTTGGCAAAAAGTAAATCAATAAGAAAACCATAAACTATAATGCTACATACTGGTGTAAACATATAACCTGTGTCAATCCCTAGGTTAATCCATACCAAAAGATTGTTTCAGAGCTTCAGCTATGTACAAACAGCTTTCTCCTAAAAACTTAACTCATTGATATTTGCCTTGCTGTAATTATAATTGTAAAAAAAAAAATGTTTTTAAGTTTATTCTGTACCTCAATGATTTGCACTGTTACGAGATGTAATCTCTGCCATATTGTATGAGTACTACATCCATAATTTTCGCTCTCTCTCTCTCATGTATTGTATTATATTGTTTTGTGTTATTTTTGGAGCTTTTCTCCCGGGCCTCTGCTGAAAATGGACCTGTGTCCAGTTGGACTTTCGTAAACAAATGTAAAATAAAATAAAATAAATAAAATGAACTTCCCTCAATCTAAAGCCATTTGACATTCAGACATTTTAATTTGTGCAAAAGTTACTCACAGACTGACAGTTTACTGTAATGCTGACCTTCTTTTGAAAAAACTAATTCCCAGACTTTGTCTATAGCTCAAAGTGTAGAGAGGATTATTTATTTATTATATATTTATCTATTTTTGGAAAACATCTTTAAAACTGTTAAATTGATTACACAGAAACACAGAAAAGTTATTGTGATTATGTAAACCACAGACTGCTGCAAGAAATCAAAGTCACATTAGCACTCTATGCTTATGTCCGAACAGATGAATCATACCTGTCAATTCCAAAAGAAGTAAAGTAGCTTAATAAGAAGGTTATTTGCAAGGTTACATGGCAGTTTATATTGGAAATAAGCAGAAATATTAAAATGGCTCTGTTTTTCATAATTATGCCAAAAAGTCTTCCAAGGTAAATACAACTTCTGATTTTGTATGGAACCATACCTCTCAACCTTAGAGCAAGAAATCTGGACAAATCGAAAAATAAAAGTGGGACACAGGCCCAAAAATAGTTCTGCATTACAGACACCACTGAAACAACAGTAGCTGCAAACATACATCACTTATAATCTTTCTATCCCATTATTGTCAGTTAAACATTATATGGCTCATTCAGTCCTGCCTTGTTTTGCATCAAAGAAAACCATGCTTTGAAATGACAAATGCATTAAAAATAATAAATAAAACACATTGCATCCACATCCTGCAACTTCCTACCTGCAAGCAACCACAGAGCTTTCACTGAAACTAGGGCTGCTTGTTTCCCCAGAATGACAGCTCTCCCTAATTAAGTCTAATGATATACAATCTACCAGTATCTGGACTACCTGAAATCAATTAAATTATGGCCTGTAAATTGAAAGTACACTTTGTTTAATTCAACTATATTTCTAAGCCCACTTACTATATTTTTCAGTAACATCCCAATATCCATTTCCAGGTCACTTTACAAGACATTGGCAGTGGTAGACTTGGCATCCTTCAGAACCCCACAGTACAGGTCCACGCTAATACATTGTCCATTAAATGTAAATATCCATCCACTGTAAATGGCAAGAAGCTATGTCTTAAAAAATCTACTTCTGGAATGCGTACCCAAGTATTAGGTTTTGAAACAAAGAAACATATTCTCCACAGTCCGTAAGTCTCTGTCTTTAATAATCATCTACTGTTGCAGCACTTCCAACACATAAGGACACACTAAAATCCCCAACATTTAAAAAATGACATTGTGCCCACTTGATTTGCCAGTATTGATGATCCGCCAAAGCTATGCTTATTGTTGTCCAATGTACCACTGCCTAGAACCCACCAATGAAAAAACAGTACTAGGTGCTTTTTTGTTTGTCTGAAAAAACAATACAACTTTATATGCTACAGTCCCACATAGTCAGTCCACTATTGACCCATTAACCCTAGGCTGCTGTCTCATTCTTACTCCCTGGAACTGCATTACCTTGGATGGCTACTTTTATTTCCTAAGCAAAAGACACAAATTGGAAGATGAGGCAAAAATACAGACTTTCTTTGAAAATCCATACAGTTAAGCAGTATGAGTTTATGTTCAATACAACACTCTCCCTGTCAGGAAAGCCACAATTTAATGAAAGTGTACTCTTAATGTAGGATATATTTGTGAGCTAACTTGTTTGTGTTCAGTAGGTAGACTGATCATTGTTAGCCTCTTTGTGCATCTCTCTCAGTCATACACACACACACACACACACACACACACACACACACACACACACACACACACACACACACACACACACACACACACACACACTCTTCTTCTACTTTCCACACACAATTCTGCTTTCATGCATGCACTCCCTCCGTACTTACCTATTAACACAGGTAATTGCTGTCCCTTTCAAAGGTAACAGCAGCAAATCCATACATGAGTCCCTCTTCAGCAAGAACACATGCACACACACTGATTATTCGGTGCAAAATAATGGTGTAAACACACTGACCCTTTTTTGGCTCAAAAACAAAACTAGAAGGGTGCTTTGGTGCATGCGCATACTGACATTAGCATTACAGGTCACAGGAGGGAAAAACACAAAACAAAAAAAGTGTTTTGGAGCATGCATACATTGATGCTGCAGTTAGAGGTTGAGGGCCGCATGGAAGAGCTCTGAGGGCCGCATGCGGCCCACGGGCCGCAGGTTGGACACATCTATTTTAGATACTTTTAGATAGCTCCTCCTCTCGAACATCAGTTATTAGCAAAGATAATACACCTCAGTTAGGATTAAGTAAACTTGAGTGTGTGTATGTACAGTTTTTTTTTTTTTAGTTTGCTATTACAATAACTATGAATGTAACATTATTCCAAAGGGCATAAATGTAATGACATCTGAGTTCCAAGTGACTAAATACCAAACAAACAATGAATCACATATTAAAAGACATTATGTAAAGATATTATATTCCTTAGATGCCCATCTTGGTTGTAAAAACGGTATTTTCCTTCTCGCTTACTGATGTAAGGTATAACTGTGTTTAATAAGTCGATTAAGAACCAGGGCATTGAAGAAGCAACATAACTCTATAAAAGAGAAAATGTTCATAGCTGACCCTTGTTTGCAAGTTACTCATAACTGTATCATGCAGTTTGACACTTAAATTCCTGATCGAGGTTATCTCAGGCTAAGCAGCAAAAGAAACAAGCTGTCTCAGATGATCGATGCTCCTTACTAGGTATCTGCAAACTATATGCTATTGTATTTCCAGGTATTATATAAAGAATTGTATGGCTTTGTACCTGGAGCAGTTGTTGGGGTCGAAGAAACTAAAACTTTCCCATCTGTCACTTTGACCACAGAAGTAACATAGATAGGTACCAGCATTTCACAAGGTACTGTAAGGGCTCCTTTCCTTATTCTATACCCTTTTTTGAGTTTTATTCATTTTATAATATATTTTTGTATTTGTTTTACGTTTGATGAGATCTACTGAGAAGTAGATGTTATTTCCCCTTGTGCACTGTGTAACGTTCATCCTCTGCGAGAGTCATTGTTTTCAGAAGCTTGTTTCTTTAAGGGACCGAGGAGGTATGGGAAAAACAAAGGTCACAGATTAACTCCTTGCTAAAGTTCCTGCAGGGTAAAGGGGATTGTAGTCCTTTACGAAATGATGAGGGAACTTGGCCTAACAGTACATAGTGCGACCATACAGGAAAAAAACCATAGGGACTCAGCAGAACCTAACAACACTGAGCGACTCCTCGATGGATCAAGGTAACCTCTCCAAATTAAGTTAAATGGATGGGGTAGTACAGAGTAACCTCTCCAAATTAAGTTAAATGGACAGGGTAGTACAGAAAATGTATTAAATTAGCGATTTTGTGCTGCTAGATCTGGGCTTTCATTGAAAGCTTTTGTGAAAACCAAAATAGCTTCTTTACTGTTTGATGCTGACATTTTGCTGCCTTGGTGATGGAAGATTAATGTATTGGGGTATTTCATTTGAAATTTTATTTGTTTTTTGATTAGATATGCACAAAATGGAGCCAGTTTTTGTCTCTCCAGTTTTATTTGTGCAGGGAGGTCAGAAGACAAGAATATTTTGGAACCACTCCAGATGATATATTTTTTAGATTTTGCAGCTAACAATTTGTTAACATGTTGGAAGTTCAATATTTTTGCGTATACAGTTCTGGGTTTATTAAGCTCCGATGATGGTCTGAGGGCTCTGTGTGCTCTTTCAATTGTAATCTGGTCAGTAGCTGGATCTTTATCTAGGAATAGTGCAAAAATGATATTGATTGTTTCTGGTAAATTATTATGATCTATCCGCTCAGGTATGCCTCTTATTATGATGTTATTATGCCTGGATCTGGCTTCTAGATCCAATAATTTCTGCTGCATATCTAGGATAGTTTTGACATTGGAACTGTGGTCTTTTTGTAACTGCTCTATTTTGATTTCATTATCAGCAACCTTTGCTTCTGTTATGTCTATTCTTGAAGGTATTTTGTCTATGGATTCTCCAAATGCTTGTAATTGTGTAGAGAAGCTTTGTATTGCTGCTTGAATAAGTTGAAGTGACATTTTCAGTTCTTCTAGATTAGATTGCTCGACTTTTACTTTACCAGTGGGTTTAGTCGGTTCCTGAAGATTTCCAGTTCTTGCCTGTTTGGGAATAGTCTCTTTATCAGGAGATGCAATTGTAGAGTATTTTGCTTTAGTAATCTGTGAATCCATGTGTTCTGGATCCATTGACATGGTAGCTTTTCTTCTTTTGTTTGATTAAGGGAAAGCAGGCCGAGAAATCCCAGACCTCATGGAAAGCATCTGTAGGAAAGATATAGAACAAATCTGCTGCAATCTTCTTTAAATTCACTGTTCCCCGATGTTCCAGCTTCCGTATATGGTAGGAGCATTTTTTCTGTAGCTCAAATGTAGGTTATTGACTAATTAAATTTGTTCTCTCAAACAAAATAAAGAAATATTTTAGAATTGTGATGCAGAGCTATGTCCTGACACTGTCTAAAGGACGGCAGCCATTTTGATCTCACGCTTTGACCGTTCTAATAATTGCTTTGCACTCTGTACTGCATGTTCAGAAGATATTCAGGACTGCTAGTAACATGGATAAAGTCTCACTCTTTAGCGAATGTTTGAAACAATTGACTGGCAAAGTGAGAACCGTTGTCAGAAATAACTTTGTGTGGACTACCATCAGGGTTGCCAGATTTCCAGCACTAATAATAAATAAATAAATAAAATGGATTTTGTTGGTGACTTAGTCTCATGCCCCATACATTTACAGTCAGAGCCACGTCCAGTCATTCTCCATATCAGCACATCCCATGTCTGCAAACATGCTGACTTTAGCTTGTGGTTCCTTTACACATCATGACATCATCATAAATCACCTCCTTTTCTACCTGTGTCTTGTAATGACCTGCCTCTCTACTCCTATGTCAGTCATGTTTTGCTATGTCCAGCTTACAGGACCTCACCATGATAAAAAATCACAATGCTTTCTATCAACATGGCACACTTTAATTGAAGTGCCTTTGTTTAAGCTATGCCTTCATATATCCTTTTAAGTAAATGAGACCCCATCAACAATTTATTTGGACTTTAAACTGCAACACTTTAAACTCATACAACTATCCTATACAACTATACAGCTATCTATAAAGTTACTAAACCTCTTCCATTCACTTAAATGAGTTTATCAGGTAGGTATTTAAAAAAAAAAAACTTGTGTCAAGTAAAAAAAACCCATGACATTTTAGTATAAAATAGTTTTGCAATGTTATTCAACACAAGTAGCTTTTTTGTTTGTTTTGATTGGCGTTTTGCCGTATGGGGCATATGGGCGGCATAAAAATCTGCTCGACTCTAAATAAAAAAGTGTTGTCTGAAAATTTTTGTTTTGCAATTTTGATTTTGATTATGACAATCAAAAAAAAAAAAAAAAAAAAAAGCGGAGGGCTGGGGATTTTTAACCCGGGGCGGGGACTCGGGATCAGGCTGCTGATCTGACTACCATGGACTGAGAAATGATGTTTCATCTTAGTAATATTAACAGCACTGGACATTAGGTTAGGTAGAAAATCGATCTCAAACCAGTTAGAATAAGATTCTACCAACACTGTTGACTGTTCCACTTACATATGTCACTTGCTACTGTTTACCAAGGTAGTTCAGGAATTTGGCTTAGCTGAAGTGGTTCTTTTTGGAAATGAGGTTTAGTACTGTTGCACACTGAACAAGAAGAATGCACTTTATCAATGTCTTTTGCTAGAAAAGGCCAAAATACTAGTCCTCTTGCCCTTCTTTTGATAGAATCAGAACCTGGGTGGCCACAATGCAAAATCTGAATGTATTCATGCTGTAAGGAAGTAGGAACAACAACTTCTGGGTCTTTGAAAATGATACCATCTTCCATCAGCATCTCATCTCTGTATGGAAAGTAAGGTTGTACTTCTGGCAGTACATAGGATTGCTTTGATGGCCATCCTACATTGATGAAGTGGTTGAGCTTTTGCAAAACTGGATCAGTCTTTGTATGATCTCTTAACTCATCAAGTCTTGTGGTAGAAAAATTACGCACTTCCATGACTATATAAAAACTCTCTGCATCAAACTGTTCCATGGTATTTCTGGGTGATCTGGATAAGGTATCAGCCAGATAAAGAAGTTTACCTTTTATATAGACCATTTTGAAATTATGCTTTTACAATTTGAGCATCAGTCTTTGTAGTCTTGCTGAAGTAAAATGCATAGGCTTCTTTAAAATAGTGACTAGGGGATGATGGTCAGTTTCTGTCTGAATTGCTCAGCCATGAATATAATCATGGAACTTCGAACATGCGAACACAATTGCCAAAACTTCCTTCTCAATGTGAGCATGAATTTTGAGATGTCTCTTGGGTTTGGATTCTGGCAAGGTGTATATGGTACATGGATTGATTCAGCTTAATACTTTCTATGATACTGGAGGTTTTTATTCAATAAGGGCCTAAAACAGAATGAATAAAATGTACTATAATCTCCTGGTACTTAAGAAGATTCCTCAGAAGAGAGGTAGTGCTAGAGAGAAAGTTTTTGCAACTATGACAGAGATGTGGAAATTAAACAAGAGTTCATTATCAAATAAGTACCAACATTACAAGCCTCTACTTCTACTCCCTTTAAAAACTCACTTAGGTTGTACCTATCGAAGAATTGGCTATGCCCATGTATCACTTAACTCCTTTCCTTTCTTCCACTCTGTATACCTTACTGCCTAATTTCACCTGTTGTATTGCTTTGTACAGTCTAGGCTACTAGCCGACTTCAAATCCAGCTCCAGACAAGTGAGAAGTGGAGTACCTCAGGGTACAGTCCTGGGACTGCTCTTGTTTGGCATCTACTTCTCTGAAGTACAGGCCAACACTAAGGGACTCTGGCTAACAAAGTTCATAGATTACTGCAAACTGGGAGCCATTATTGAATCCCCAAATGATGTGGATATTCTACAAAAGGTCCTTACAGAAACAGATGCTTGGTGCCAGAGCCATGGGCTCAAGCTCAATGCCAAGAAATGTATAGTTATCCCCTTTGGGAAAAAACATGTACCTGTGAATTACCACATAGGTGGCAGTACACTAAACACTGAAAGTGTGATAAGAGACTTAGGGACACAGGTGGATAGTGGTCTCACCTTTGATAACTACATTGCCACAACAGTCAGGAAATCCTTCTATGTGGCACACTTCATCACTAAGTGCTTTTCATCCAGAAAAAAGGAGGTCATTGTCCCACAGTACTCATCCCTCATTAGATCCATTATAGACTAGGATGCCCCGTGTATGTACCTCTCACGACATCTGCAGCAACTGGAAAGGCTGCAGAAATACCTCACTAAAAGAATCTCAGGCCTAAAGTAGATGCCCTCTGCTGACCATCTAAAAAACTCCAGCTATACTCTGTCACATATCATCTACTCAGAGGTGAGCTCTGCTTAACATACAAGGCCACGTCAAACCCAGAGCTGTTGGACATGCTACACTTAAAGAAATCCCAATCCTCCCAGAGCCACATGCTGCAGGGATCTAAACCTTGTCATCACAATGAACAAAACATGCTGGAGGGATATGTTCCTGACCCAGAGACTCCCCAGACTCTGGAATAGAACTGCCCATACATGTCAAACAGACCCTCTTCAAAAGGAACCTTGACGATTGGATGGGAGATAGGAGATTCACCCCAGGGATCATGTCAGTCACCCTGCTAGGCAGGGGTCCAGAGAAGTAAATACTGTGGGAAGAAATAGCCAGAGAATTGTTATGGCTAGGCTTGTATAAGCCCTAGGGCCGATAGCCTAGCACCAACCTATGAACCTATGAACTAGTCTGTTGTCTGAAATTGTATACCTATCGAATTATTAATTATGCCTATTTTTTATCTATGTATATGCTGTTACTTCATACTGTAGTATACTGTAAGTTTTTTCATATTGTATAATTTTTATATTGTTAAAACTTTTTACTTATGGTGGAACTTTTTTCCTTGGGACTCCGGTGAAAATGGGCCTGTGCCCAGTTGGACCATCCTGGTCAACAAATATACAATAAA
>NC_056733.1:1565520608-1565543302 GCF_019279795.1 Protopterus annectens | reverse complement strand
AACAGGTATACCTTTTTATACCTGCTCAGCCCCCCCCCAAAAAACCCCCGGAAAAACCCCCTTAAAAACCTTGGGGGGAACAACTGGAAAAAAAAAGGGGAAAAGGTTTTTTTCCTCCAAACCCCCCCCAAAAAAATTTTTAAAATAAATTAAAGGGTTTTCCCAACCCCTTAACCCCCCAAATATAGACTGGGAGCATTACCTAGCTCCAACACCCCAGCCCAAAGGTTCCTAGAATTTATAAACTCAAATGCTATGGAACAACTTGTTACCACTCCCACAAGAGGGGAAACATACTGGACCTGGATCATCACCAACATGGGACTCTATGCTCCGAGACCAGAAGTGTATCCCTCACTGGCAAGATCAGACCATAAACCATCTCACTGGATATTCACATCCCGACCCCACCCCTGCCCAGAAAACCACAGTGAAAAACTTCTAAAGCAAATTTCCCTCGTGACCTCAAACTGTGTGGTGAATTCTTCTCAAAGCCCCCGGCCTGTGGAAAATACAGCCCAGACCGCAGAACCCTTTATAAACAAGATCTCTTATGAACACCTTTCAGGAATGCATGGATCATGCAATCCCCTGCAATAAAACCAAGACCCAACTGTCAAAGGCAGATGTCCTGTCTGGTGGACCTCAGCTATGTAAACAAACCATGGCTAATAGATGGAGGAAGCTACTACATGATAGAGCAAAATCCCCAAAAGGGAAGGCATCTCTGATCAGTATTAGCAAAAACCACGGGCACTCATAAAATCGCCTAAGGCTAGCTTTGAGAGAAAAATTGCACTGGACACTATGGCGATAATCACAAGGCTTTCTTTTAGTTATGTTAGGAACCTGACATGGAATTCCAGATATGCTCAGAATTAGTCCAAAAATGACAAAAATACATACCAAACCCACAGACATTGCCAACAACCTAGCTGACAGGTTCAGTGAAACCCCACCAAAAGGGCGATATCCCAGCAGAGTGCTGCCCCCCTGACATCTCAGATGCTCAGGTAAGAGCCGCCTCTCCAAAGCAAAAAACACAGCATCAGTGGGACCAGACGGTGTCCCGGCTGCGCCCTACACATGAATCTCCAAGAAGAGCTAAACCCAAACATAAACTACTGTTCAATCTCAGCCTTACTACAGGATATGTACCCAAAGAGTGGCGCATAGCAACAGTGGTCCCTCTCCACAAAGGTGGTGCCTCCAACGATCCTGGAAACTATCGGCCTACAAGCCTCACTAGCTTGGTCTGCAAAGCTTTGGAAAGGATCATCATGGACCCCAAATAAAGATATTGGGGACCTACAGACTCTGGATCCTACCCAGTTTGGTTTTTGCTAAGGGCAGATCCTGCCTCAAAACCTGGTCGATTTCTTTGAAACAGTCAACAAGGCCATTGACGAGGGAAGGTGGTCCACACAGCCTACCTGGACCTCGCAGTGCCTTTTGATAATACCCCACTGGCATTATAGATAAGCTCACCAGCTTAAATATAAACCCCTATGTCACTAGATGGGTTACAAACTGGCTCAAGGACAGAACCCACATGGTTAGAATTGCTGGAGCCATGTCAGACTCCAAACCAGTTACAAGTGGCATCCCAAAGGCTCAGTCCTGGGACCTCTGTTCGGTATATATTTCTCAGAGGTACAGGCAAACACGGAAGGATCAGTGGCTGACCAAGTTCACAGATGACTGCAACCAGGGCCATAATCACTCTCCAGCCGACACAAGCATCCTCCAAAAGGGCCTCATAGAAATTGCAGACAACTGGTGCCAGAGCCATGGCTCAAGCTAAATGCCAAAAGTGTATAGTCATCCCTTTGGCAAAACAAAGTGCCCACAAATTACCATATGGTGGTGGTGGTAATCCATTAAGTACAGAAGAAGTAATTAGACCTGGGGACCCAAGTTGATAGCAATCTCTCATTTGACAAACCATGTGGCCAAAGTGGTTAGAAAACATTTTATATAGCCCACCCAATCATGAAGGGATTCACATCTAGATCAGGGAGGTCACCGTGCTCTTTACACATCCTCATCAGGCCCATAATTGAGTACAATGCCTTTTGGGATGTGCCACCAGACACCTGCAGCAACTGGAAAGACCCAAAAGTACCTTCACCAAGAGGATCAAAGGTGTCAAACAGATGCCATATGCCCGGTTAAGAAAACCCAGCTCTACTCTTTGGGGTGGCATACCGCCTGCTCAGAGGCGATCTGTGCTCGATCGTGATAAAGCCATGTCCAACCCGGAATTAATGGACATGCTGCACCTCAGAAAATCCAAATCCCATCGAGCCATGTTCTCGAGAGACTTGAACCTCAGCACTGAAATAAATAGGACATGCTGGAGGGACAGATTCATAACCCAGAGGTTCTTCACTGGAATAAAATCCCAGTCCAGGTTAGGCAGAGTCCTCATTGACTCTCTTCAAGGGGAATCTTGATGAGTGGATGGAGATCAGTGAGGTTTACCCCAGGTATCACTTCTGTGTCACTGTTAGACAGAGGCACAGTATACTAACCTCAAAAAGGGCATAGCAAAAATTAATTTAAAATGGGTGGCTAAAGCCAAACACACTCTGGCTAGGGTTTATAAACGCCCCAGGGCAGATAGCTCAGTATGAACCTAGAACCTATGAATGGGTAAAAGCACACCCGGTCAACAATTCATGGGACTACCACACCATATGCCAAACTTTTCCTGCTCAGCAACAGTATACGTATCCTTTGCTGGGATTTGTGCCAACACTACATACCATGATATACACAGTTTCCCACTAGGCTATCACACATATACACAACTTTGACACATTCGCCACACATTCACCATCACACCTAGTCAACCTCACATAGCTAGTAATGCAACAAGTACATGCGCAGTATCAGATCCTAGGTAGGTAATAGGGCTATTATCCGTAGGGCCTATAGAAACATAGCCATATGGTACCCTGCCCTTCAACACCCATGTAATGTAGGTTCATGTGCCCTATCATGCAGAGCCACAGTGGTGACTCCCGGTTGTGTTCTATCTCACACACACTTATCATGTTTATTCATGACAACTGCTAATGAGGAACCTCATTTACATATTGATAGTGGTTAGTTACAGAGGCATGGTAAAGTGTCTGTGATGATAATGTACTTCCAGCATGTTCTGCTTTTTTCAATGCTACAGGGTTTAGATCTGTACAGTGTGTAGCTTGTATGGAGTTTATTCTGTATATATGGAGCATGTCCAACACCTGTGGGTTTGGGAAGAGCTTTGTATGTTAGGCAGAGGTTGCTCTGGTAGGCGGTATGTGACACAGTGTAGCTGTGGTTTTGTAAGACAGTCTGCATAGGGCATCTGTTTGAGTCTGATAATACTCTTTGTGAGGTATGTGTCTGGCGTCTACTGTCACTGTGGATGTCTTCTGAGGTACATACCAACAGGGCCAGTGTACTCTGTGATGGGTGTTATGACTGATGAGTACAGTGGAACACTGACCTCTTTTTCCATGGATGACACACCTTTCTGACGACATCTGCACCGTACTCAGTTTACATGACTAGTGTGGCACTGTGATTATCAGTAGGACACTACTGTCCACCTTTGTCCCGTAGTCTGTCATCACACTTTCGGTGTTGAGTAAACTACCACCTATGTGGTAGTTCATGGGTACAGGGCTTTTAACAAGAGGGATGACAATACGTTTACAACATTAAGCTTGGCCGTATATATGAACATACATTGGTGTACATGTAGATATACATATAGGCACATATACAGTCCACCTTTCACGGTGGGAATATCATTTATGCAAAGGTTGAGAGGGATGCAGTTATGTAATGATATTGCACAGTTTTGTGCAGAATGCATGGAAGGTAGTCTCAGCCCATGTACCTTTAGCAGGACTCCCTATCTGGAAGACTAAAACCTGAGGTATCATACCCACTGCATTTAAACACCACATGTCATATGCCAGCACTGTATGCTGTCATGTTTGCTACATACTACCACCTACATATAAAAATGCACATAACAACCTGCAACAACATATCATTGTCCACCCTTCACAAACAGTTGCAGTATTTCCCTTGCTCTATGCACATGTTCAGATGCTAATATATCAGACACATACATATCTCTCCATATGTGTGTGCCATACACACACAGGGTCCACACTGTTGTAAGTCCATACACCTCATGGATGACCTGTTGGGCCTTGCTTCCACGTGGACAGTTGTCACATGTGTGCATACAGTAATAGTACAGGGAGTATATATAGCTGCAAATGCTAACATTACTTTACTAGCCTAGACAGCAGTTGCCAATGCTAAGCTACAAATTATGTTACTATCATGCATCTCATACTCTGTCACATCCAAGTTTATATAGGTGTTTGCACTACTCCCCCAAACTGCCATTATACACAGTACTGTACAGACCATAGGTAACATGTTCAGATGTTCAACATATAATGCTGAGATACATATGTCACAGTTGTGTCCCACTGCACACAGCTGCACACTAATTTGTCCATAGCAGTGGTTATGCATGGCATCACTGCATACATACCTACTGCTGCCACTTATGCATGTTTCTTGAGTCTGTACAGTACTATTCATAAACATCTACTTCTTGCCGGTAACTACAAATCTGTTACATACCTGTTACTCACTGTGAGGTCTGTCTGTGTATTGATTTCAGGGTTTTTTTTTTTTACTTATTTGTTCTTATCGCTTATTAATTAGGTGTTTTGTTTTTCTTAATATATTCCGGTTTTACATAAGTAAATATAATATTTACTTAATTAAGGTTTCTTTATTCAGTTATAGGGTTTGTCAGTAGATGCTGACACGTGCAATGTAATGATTGCATGTGGGGATAGCAAGTACAATCTGCTTTTATAGTTATCTGGGCATGTGCATGTGATGCCCTCTGCACCAATTGGTGCCCAGCGTTTGGTAGATGCATACAGCCTGCTGTGTGGTAATTGCAGTACTCACTGTCATAGCAACCCAATACTATAAATTGCTAAGGCATGTAGGCGTAGCCCTTTCAGAGTTCCAGAGTGGGGCCCATGCTTGTTTGCTGTGGGCACTGTTGTGTAAGTCAGAAGGTTGGTATACTTCTTATATCTGAAGCTTGAGTTGTTGATAGTGATGTACATGTTGTACTTAGGCCTGACTGTTGCCACTTGCAGTACAGAGCTATCAGTGTGGAGTTTAACTCACACAACCATTTCTGTGACTATGTAGTTTCTTTTCTACTCATATAATTGACTGCCATACAAATGTAGTTATTGAGAAGTATTCATTTGGCACATGAACTGTTTGTGAACTGTTATACTGTGAATATTAATGTACTCACTTCTGCAGGGTTTGTGGTTTTATTGTTGACATTAGCACAGATTCACAGGACAACTGGACTATTCCAGTACTGTGTATGCCTACCTGCATCCTTGCTAGACCCTAAACACACAAGTATATTTAAAGTGTGTGTGTGTGGGGGGGTTGCTGACATACAGAGAGCATTATGTATTATTGTGTGAATGTTATCTTACTGGACTTAAAGGATTGGTGTATACCTGTTGGTTTATCAAGGCAGGTGGTCTGTCTGCATAGTTCCCAACTGTGAACCTATCCAGATGGTAGTGAAATGTTACACTGTTATTCATTGTCTGTGCAACCCACAGGTGTTTTCCTCACTAGTACAATGGCATTGTTACAGTCTGTTGCTACCAGGACATGGCTACATCCTTTGGTATTTCCATGTTGTACTCCTACATAAGGCTATGGTTGTGGAAGTCCTACCACAGCTATTTGCAGTGTGTGTAACAGCAGGATAGCTGCTATGCTTGTGCATTTGTGCCTCTGCCAGGCCTATGAAACACTCGGATACATCTTTGCATGGAGTCAGGGATAGGTAGTTAAATGTGAAGTGCACCTTACACATAATAGAGACAGTACACGTCTAGACTTGTGTAAAGCAGTGCATATAGATACGTACTCCTTTTATGAAGTACAAGCGGTGTCTACTGTTATTATTGTCAGTATTCATTGTGTAATACCCCACCTTTCTGACTGACGTCAGTACTTTTCAGAGGGATTCAGAGGGACACAGCCTAAATATGTGTCACCATCAGGGACATCCCTGTAAAGTAGTCACAGTTGAGTAGTATGGCCTCTGCCCTACTCAGATTTGCCACTGTTTGTCCTGCTATGATACTGTGTGGGGATTGTAAAGTGCCTCTGTAACTTTATTTGCTGCTAGAATGGCTGCTTCTCATATCACACTCATGTAATGCATTTCACAACAATTGCTGGTAAAGATCCACAAAACAAGCTTTGTGTTATGGCCTCCCTATTTTTTATTTACATTCAGTCATTGAAATGCATGCTATATTTATTTGAGCACCAGGTTATTGTATATCTGCTGTGGCTTAGTGGTAATTCATGCAGTCTATTGTGTCAATGGTCTGGGGTTCGAGACTGGCAGAGGTATTTTATTTTGCTGCTGAGCAGAACAAGGGCCCTGGCATAGAGTGACTAAGGCACTTTTAAGCAGTTGTAAGGGTTTTTGGCGGGTTTCTTGTGACGCTTAGCAATACTAAGCTAAGCCCACACATGCGCACACTCGCTTAAACCTGCTTACTACTGCTTAAAAGTGCTTACTCCCGCTAACCCCCGCGCTAATTTCTTTTAAAGAAAAGAAAATGGGGAGATAGGAAAGTGGTGAAAAAGGGGGAAAAAAGAGGGAAAGTCAGTAGGAAAACAAGCTCGGGATGTGCAGGATGGGTGTAGGGAAGGTCCATAGCTGCCCATTTCTTTACCAGCAACAGCTGTGCATATGCAATGAATTTGGAGTGAAATTTGAAACCTTCCACCCCTGGGAGAGGGGTGAGGACAACAAAGTATGTTGTACTGCCAATTATGATTATCAGTTTACATGTCCAGCGGACATGTGTGCGAAATGGGCAGCTATGTATGGGGCATAATTTTTTTGTGGGTACAGATTGCCCCTTTTTTTTTTTTCTTCGGGTGAGAGTGGAAAGTGAGGTAGAGGAAGTAGGTATGTTTGGGGAGGTAGGTTGGGGAGGTAAACAGACAAGACAAACAAGATGCATACAGAGGCGGTGTATGACACATGGGGTGGGTGAACACAATTGACGGGGACGGATGTTTGGAAATCGCAAGCCCATAAGCCCACAGATGGTAACAGTGGAACTGAGATCCCTACCCATGGGCAGTCACCACTGCACCTTCACAGCCCCGAGGGTGGCTATGCTGGGGGCTGCGTAGGATGGGCAGGCTCACCCGTGAGACACGCCCCTCTCACCTCGAGCTGGCGTAGGGGATCAGCGACTGAACGCTGGATCTCCCTACGCACCACAGCCCGGACCCTTCGAAGTGTGACAGGTGGCCCTTCTCTGCCCACGCTTGCATGGGGGGGGGTGAGCCCCATCCCCTGCAGCGCTTCCACCCGAAGGTGGCACAGGACCAATGGAGGAGGGGAGCCCAGGCCGGACCTGCTGGTGCCAGGTTGACGCGCCAGCTGAGGAGGAACAGGTGGGTCCACTGGGACCGGCCTTCCCATACGTTCTGTGATTAGGTGTGTTTAATTACAACATAAACAACAGCATTCCAGATTAGTTGTAACAGCATACAGTAATATTCCCATTAACCCAACACACCAAGGTTCCAACAGTTGAACAGCAAGCATAACACATGCATATATTGAACAGCAGTGGACATTCCAACAGCATGCAGGGATGATTGGTAGCAACAGGCACCATGATTGTGGTGTTTGAACAGGGCACATGCATCAAAGTGAATGCAAATATTTATAGAACAATAGGACATATGTCCCAACAAATATTTGAGATTACACATACCCATTGAGGTGTGGAATTGCATGGTTTATGCACATACAGTAGGGTGTAGAAAGAAACCTAAATTAACATCTTATAAGTACGTTTAGTCTACACTACATTCCTAGTGACTGCAAGTGTATATCCCCTACATGTATTATTACACTTGCCAACATGCATTAGGTTGTGTAATGGGTTTGGTTGGTTCATTATATACCTGACCTATATCTGACATACTAACTGTCCAAGATGCAGATGTTATTGCTACATATTTCTTGATTTTATTTATATTTCTTTATCTACATATCTGGATGTGTTCACATGACATTTTCAGTTCAGTACAGAACCCTGCATTTCTTGAAGCACACTCACATTTCTGGGGAACAAATTAACATGCTACTCGTGTGCCAGATTTACTTATGCATGCCAGCCAGTAACTGACTGTTGAGGACTGTATATATGCTTCACAGCTACTAGCACTTCCATCACCCACTTTAGATGGGACTGTCCAACTCTGGATTGCCAGCACTTATTAAAACAGTACTATTTGTATAATGCAAGGGTACAACATTTCAGAGTAAGTAACACAGACACACTCCTGGGTTTTATACCTATATTAATTCCATTACACACTTTTCCACATGCTCGCTCCTTTATTTGATATAACAGTGCATATAGAAGACATATTCAAGACATACTATACCTTTATTAATAGGTTAGAGCACTCTTTTTCAGGTTCACTCACTTATTTTATATGACAGTACCTGCAGAGATATTATTCCGGACATATTTTACCTTTCTTAATGGGTTACTACACTCTTTTTCTGGCTCTCTGACTTTTTTATCTGACAGTACATGCAGAGGACTTATTCAGGGCATTTTATGGCTGTATTATTGGACTACAGCACTTTCTTTCATGCTCTCTTCCCTATTTTATATAACAATACATGCAGAATAATCACTAACCTGCCTGGTGGCGCAGCCTTAACAGACTATCTGCATAGACTTGCTGATTCACAGTATGGTCACCTGCAGCTGTGAAGTACATGAAGGGATATTGAGACATACCTATCCATTATACAGAATCAATTATCGATTCTTACATACTGCATTCCATGGCTACCTACTCAGTTGTGGGGCATCTTGCATCCCACGGGCCTTAAAAAGCTCGTCCACTTAAACATTGACTGTTAGGTTCATAGGTTAGTATTAGGTTAACTGCCCTTGCAAGCCATTTTAAGCCTAGCCAATTATCCCTTGTGAGACTCAAACCCTGCACCTGGGGTTTGTAAGTCAAACACCCTAACCATTAAGCCACCCCGTTAGTGTTGTGTTCATTGTTCAGTATCCATTGGTTCAGTAGGTCCTGCTTCCGTCTCTTCAGGTCTGCATGGTGGTGACGGACCTGCTCACCAGTCCGAGGAATGCCTGTGACACTGGTGAGGTCATGAGCTAACCGGTTCCAAGCCTCTGCCTTGTACTCCATCCCTTGGAACTGGCCCTCCAGGAGTCTTGACTCATGACGGTGGACAAGGAGCCAAACCATGTATTTTGACTACTCGATGCCCCAACGTTGTGCTTGGAAGCATGTACCCTCTCCAGAACCAGCCATTCTAACTGCAGATGTGAGCTACAATCAGTTATGGTGAGTATTCCCGCCTATGGGCCTTAAATATGCCGCATTTCCCGCACTTTTTTGTGATTGGCCGTTTTTGAAAATTCTCGGCTGACTGCAGACCTGCTTAGTAATGGTTAATCTACCATTTCTAAGTATATGTAAGTTAACAGTGGCTGTTTCTCCTAAGCTGTCATGTCTTAGTGGTTCAGTACTTTGATTATGGTGCACAGAGTCCTGGGTTCGAACCTTATCATTCATTTTATTTTAATACTGTCCAGACAGGCTAGGGGTGTGGCTGTGTTTAAGCAACTTTGCTCTACGTTGCTGCATGTTGCCCTACGATGCGCTGATTGGTGTGGCACGCATGTCCGCGCAAACAGATTGCGCTGGTTAAAGCGCTATTTAGCTATGGGCAACTCTGTTGCGCTGGGTAAAGCACTATTTAGCTATGGGCACTTCTATTGCATTGGGTAAAGCGCTATTTAACTATGGGCAACTCTATTGTGCTGGGTAAAATGCTGCTGAACTATGGGCACCTATATTGCGCTGGGTAAAGCGCTGCTTAACTGCAGGCAATTATATATCAGGGTCCTTTAAAAATATATATTTTGTTCACTGATACATCGGCCATTTCACTGCTTTTTAGCAATATTTTAACCATATATGTCAGGTATTATTTCATATACTGATTTAAAACATAAATAGGAAGGGGAGTGGTGGGACTCGAACCGTGAATGTCTCCTCTTTGAGCGAACGCTCTACCATTACGCTATTGCTATTTGGTGTGATTTGCATAAACATTCTTTTTTATGCTCTTCCATGTCGGGATTGCTAACTGCAGCTAAGCAATGGACACACCCGCGCACACACGTGCAAATACGGGCAGCTATTTCGGGTATAAAAATAAAATAAAATTAAGGTTTTACTTTTTATAACTGTGATGGGGGTTTATAATGTCAGGGAGTGTGGTGTTAGGTGCATGGACATTTGAGCGGACTCGCTGTTCTGTGTTTACATGTTTCTTTTCGGACCATTGCAGGGGTGTGGACATTCAGACTGCTCGGCCGTCGGACATGCCCCCTGCTTTCCTGCACGGTCCGTGTTAGACTTTCGGTTGAGTCAGCGTGCCCTCATGAATATTCATGACACACTGACGTCATACCATTCAACTGCAGCCTCCGAGTAAGACTTATTTAGTCTTACATGGAGGATTCGTGAATCCGGGGGGCGACAATTGACTTGACACCTTTACCTCATGTAGGAAAAAAATGGGAAAATCGGGTTGATGATGTTAGGTAGTCATTATTAAGGTGTTTATATATTTTTCGGTACACACACACACACACATATACATATATGTATATTTATTTATAAATACAGTGGATATAAAAAGTTTACTCACCCCTGTTAGAATGCCAGGTTTTTGTGATATAAAAAAATTAGACCACAGTAAATCATTTCAAAAATTTCCCACCTTTAATGTGACCTATTACCTGTGCAATTCAATTGAAAAACAAACAAATCTGTTAGGGGAAAAAATATATAAAAATAAAAAAAAACTTACAAATCGCTGGTTGCATAAGTGTGTACACCCTTAAACTAATACTTTGTTGTGTGTGCACACCCTTAATCTAATACTTTGTTGAAGCACCTTTTGATTTAATTGCAACATTCAGTCTTCTTGGGTAGGAGTCTATCAGCATGGCACATCTTGACTTTGCAATATTTGCCCACTCTTCCTTGCAAAAGCTCTCCAAATCTGTTAGATTGTGAGGGCATCTGTTGTGCACAGCCCTCTTCAGTTCATCCCACAGATTTTCTATTGGATATAGGTCTGAACTCTGACTGGGCCATTCCAAAACTTTAGTTTTCTTCTGGTGAAGCCATTCTTTTGTTGATTTGAAAGGTGAAATTCTTCATCTTCATCATCCTAGCAGACGGCTGAAGATTTTGGGCCAAACGTGACTGGTATTTGGAACTGTTCATAATTCTCCCCACCTTGACTTAAACCCAGTTCCAGCTGAAGAAAAGCAACCCCAAAGCATGATACTGCCACCACCATGCTTCACCGTGGGAGCGGTGTTCATAGGTAGGTACTACGCTATCTACCCGAAGGCATTTATAAGCCTAGCCAGAATTTGTTGGCTTTCACCACCCCCTTAGATTAGTTCCCTGTGCCTCTATCCAGCAGAGCCACTGAAGTGATCCCCGAGGTAAACTTTCTGTTTCCCATCCACTCGTCAAGGTTTCTTTTGAAGAGTGTTAGCGAGGAGTTCTGCCTAATGTAGATTGGGATCTTGTTCCAAAGCATGGGAAGTGTCTGGGACAGGAATCTATCCCTCCAGTACGTCCTATTTATTGTTGTGGTGAGGTTTAGATCCCTAGAGTGTGTGGCTCGAGGAGATAAGGTTTTCTTTAGGTGCAGCATGTCCATCAATTCTGGGTTGAACATGGCCTTGTATGTCAGGCAGAGATCACTTCTGAGTAGGCGGTATTCAACCGATTACAGCTGTAGTTTCTTCAAACTGCATAGGGCATCTGTTTCAGGCCAGTGATCCTCTTGGTGAGGTACTTCTGTGGTCCTTCCAGCTGTTGGTGTCTTGTAAGGTACATCCCAAATGGGGTGTTGTACTCTATGATGGGTCTGATGAGTGATGAGTAGAGGGGCACAATGACCTCTTTTGATCTGGATGCGAACCCTTTTGTAATTAGATGGGCCACATAGAAGGATTTTGTAACCACCTTGGCAATATGATTATCAAAGGAGAGATTACTATCTACTTGGGTCCCCAGATCCCTTATTACATTTTCTGTATTTAGGGGACTACCACCTATGTGGTAGTTTACGGGTACTTTGTTTTTTCCAAAGAGGATGACTATGCACTTTTTGGCATTTAGCTTGAGGCCATGATTTTGACACCAGGCATCTGTCTTAGTGAGACCCATCTGGAGGGTGTCTGTATCAGCTGGAGAATCAATTATGGCTCTTAGTTTGCAGTCGTCTGCGAACTTGGTCAGCCATAGTCCTCCTATGCTTACCTGTACCTCTGAGAAGTATATACCAAACAGGAGGGGTCCTAGGACTGAGCCCTGGGAGATGCTACTTGTAACTGGTTTAGAGTTGGACGTAGAGCCTGCAACTCTCACCATGTAGATTCTATCCATGAGCCAGCTGGCAACCCATGTCGTGACATAGGGGTTTATGTTCAAGCTGGTGAGATTGTCTATAATACTAGAATGGGGAATTGTGTCGAAAGCCTTTACAAGGTCTAGGTAGGCTGTGTGGACCTCCTTTCCCATATTTAATGCCTTGGTAACCATCTCAAAGAGGTCCACCAGGTTTAGGAGGCATGATCTGCCCTTAACAAAGACAAACTGGGTAGGGTCCAAGGTTTGGAAGTTCCCAATGTCTCTGTTAATAAGTTCCATGATGATGCATTCCATAGCCTTGCAGACCAGGCTAGTCAGGTTTATAGGGCGATAGTTCCCGGGGTCCTTTGTGGCTCCACCTTTGTGGATCGGGATAAATGTTGCTGTGCGCCACTCTGTGGGTACGTAACCTGTAGAGAGGCTGAGTTTGAACAGTGTGTTTAGGTGAGGGGTTAGTTCATTTTGGAGCTCTTGTAAGACACAGCCTGGGACACCGTCTGGTCCCATTGAAGCTGTGTTTTTGGCTTTGGATAGGGCTGTTTTAACCAGTCTGTTGGTGATTGACAGGGCCCTACATTCTTATGGTATGGTTATGGGCCCTTTAGGGGGTGAGAGGGGGGTGAAGTTTGCACTAAACCTCAAAGGACGCTCCACGGAGAACGGTGAATTAACCACTTTTATTACCAAAGAAAAAACTACTTAGCGCTTTCACCAGTACAACTGGCTTCTTCAGAGTCGTTTAAAACTTCACATTCTCATGTATTTATTGCACTCAACCCATAGCCGTAGGTTAAAATCAAAAATACCCCACCCAATAAAAACATCACCCTAATTAATATGTATATAGTCACACAACATTATTTTTAAAAAACATTATATATGTGTATACTGTATAAAAAAAATATATATATAATATATATGTCTCATATATAATATATATGTAACCATGTATATATTATAACCATAATGATAATAAATGCTACAAAAACATAATAAACATACTTAATTTAACTAATTAACAATAAATTACCAATGTATAGTATTTGCACCCAACTTAGTAATACAACATTCCATTAAGTTAAATTTGTTGGGATTTCAACTTTAAAAGGGGCTTTAAAGACACACTGTCATTAAGCCCAGGAAATTTTAGTGCATCAAGTCTTAACTGCCATTCTGTTTCCAAAGCACCCACTTTATTTACCATATCCCCACCTTCACCAAACTCAAAGATCCGTCCTACCACAAAAAACAAGAATTTATTGAAATTGGAACATGTAGTGCTGTGTAGATATAACGCATTATGTGTATCATTCTTTCTAATAGATCTAACATGTTCAGATATCCTGTCTTTTAACCTCCTAATGGTCTTACTTACGTAGAATGCCTCACATGTCATACACGAGGCCACGTATACTAAATTCTTAGTATTACAGTTACATTGACCAGGACATGGTATAGTGTATTTGTAACCCCACACACATAAATATGATCCTTCACTGATAAATCTACACCACCTACATGCCCCACATTTCCTCATACTGGATTTGAATTGAGGTTTGGCTTTTCTTTCCAACATTCCCTTCAAGTTGTCACCTCTACCATAAACAATCAGAGGATCAGAGCCCACTATCCCTTTCATTTCATCACTTAAAACGCTTCTCCACAGGCTTTTCACTGTTTTACATAAATCCGGTGCTCTGTTATACTTTAACACAAGACAAGCTCCAGAGTACTTGCCATCAGTTTTACTACTTATTGAAACCCCCGAATGCAAAATGGGAATAAACCTAGTGGCCCTACCTCTAACCACATCCTTTTTAATTTTGAGAAGCAATTTCAAAGGGTAACCACGTTCCAAAAACATCCCAATTAATTTAAACATCTCCACCTTAAAAATTTCTTCATCACTCACTAATCTTGATGTCCTAACCATTTGCCCCTTAATAACGCCTTTCCTCTGATGCCACGGGTGACAACTATCAAAATGTAACAGGGAATTCGAATAATTTTCTTTCCTGAAAATGTTACTTGAAAAACCCCCACTACTTTTACTAATAGTTAAATCCAAATAATTAATAACATCTTCATTCCAAGTGTATGTGAATTTAAGAAAATTGGTCGTCCCATTCAAATATTCAACAAAATCACCTGCTGTTTTCTCATCACCCTTCCAGAAAATCAACAAATTGTCCAAAAATCTATTATACAACACAATGTTACTATTAAATCTAGAAGAAAAAACAAACTGCTTTTCCCAAGTAAGCAACACTAAATTAGCAAAAACCGTGGCACACTTCGCCCCCATTGCTACTCCGGACACCTGCTGATATGTTTCACCCTCAAATGAAATAAAATTATTCTTCAAAACAATCTCCATTAAGTCATATATAAAGTTGAATTTATTTGTGTCCACTATGTTACTCTCTACCATGCTGTCATAAAACCAATCCAAACCTGACTGGTGTGGAATGACCGAAAATAGATTTATAACATCCACTGTCAAAAACCCAAAAACATCACCACTCGTATCCAAAGCCCTAAGCCTTTCAAGGCAATGCCATGAATCTCTAAGTATATGGGCGGTTTCACTGACAACTGGCTTGCACATAACATCAATGTATGCCGCTAAAGGCTCAGTCTTGGACCCCTTTGCTGCCACAATAGGTCTAAATTGTAAGTTGTCAGTGCCCTTATGTACCTTTGGAATACCAAACATACAGGGAATTTTTGGAAACTTAACACTCAAATAATAGAATTCTACCTCATCAATAACCCCTTGAAACAAAGCATCTTGTAAAAACAAATCAATTTTGAGGTACGCTCTATTGATCTCATTGATAGAAACCCTCTTGTAAGTCTCTTCATTGTTCAAAATCACAACCATTCTAGAAACATAATCAGTTTTGAACATCACTACCATCCCCCCACCCTTGTCAGGTTTCATGAATCTGAACTGGTCAGAAGTCCTATAGCATTTCAACAATTCTCTTTCTTCTTTTGAAAGATTGTCTACTTCCTTTATGTTAGACGTTAGGTTTTTTCTAAACTCATACTCAACCAACCTTTCAAACAATACAATTTCAGCATTAAGGGGCGGTATAAAAGTACTCCTTCTTTTCAAAACTTGGGTACATGTGTTACAATTCCCCTCATCATTCTGCTTTCCCAAAGCTGAGAAAAAAACTTTTAAATGCAATTGTCTTGTGTATAATTTTAAATTAATGAGTAAATGAGCAATATCCAATCTAAAGTTAGGTACAAAACTAATGCCCTTACAAAACAGGTCAAAATGTACATCACTAATTACAATATCAGTATAGTTATAGATACAAAAACCATTTCTTCTCAAAATCTGATGCGTCAAAACTTCACATCCCTCCAGACACATTTCCCCATTGTTACCATCATGCAAACTCATGGTACATGGTAACTCATCACCAAAAAAATCCATCAATGTCATCCCACCAACACCATTCAAAGATAGTGTGCCATCATTTTGTAAAATACTATAATTCACAATCAAATCAACATCATTGTTGTTCATAAAACAATTGTCATCACCATAAATTAATAACGACCCCTCCTGTTTGCTCCCCCCCCCCACATATAGGACACTTGCAGATTTCCCACAGTCTGCCCTCTGTTCATGAGTCTCTCTGACCTCCGTGGTCCATTCTGTTGTTCTAAAAAATCATCATGGACCGGTTCCACAAAATTGTCATTGAACACAGTACTTTTAGGGTTTTCTTCCCCATTATCTAATGGAAATTTGAAACCCGGGGGGTATGCACAATTATTTTTGTAGTCAGCAGTGTCTCTTGCAAGCTTTTTCTGTTTCAAAGCCAAGTTCTTGTTAACAAAAGTCTCAGTGTTCATAACCACTTTATCAAAATCAACCTGATAATGTTGAAACAAGAGGTCGCTAGTAATACTCACATTTAGTTTACTAATTTTGTCCTGCATTTCTAACAACTTGACATCATTATTGCAAATAATAATGTCCAACATATCCATACCTGCTCTGTTAAAAAGAGTCGTTAATTCACGATACACTTCTGTGCCCTCATCAACCCCCATGGGTCTCTTCCAAACACACAAACCCTTCGGTACCTGATTTAACTCTTTAGATTTCTTAAGGAACAGGCTGTCAAGTTGAATTGCCTTATATTTGATGCACAACTTCTCATACTGATTAATTTGTTCCCTCAAGGACGGTAGCGCCTTCGCTTTGTTCTCCATTGCCCCTCCATTACCGAAAATCGGCGTCTGGAACCAGGAAGTGAGGTCATGTTTCCGGCCCTTCGACCCAGAGTCAACCACTGGAGCCGATGGTACTTTGCTAGTACTAGGCTGTTTAAAAACAGCCTCGCTGTGTAAAATATTTGCATTTTCCTCCTGCCCTGGAGGAATAGTATCAATGGGTGAGTGCAAGGTGAATAGTTCCACTTGGGAGTCCGTGGGGCTGACTGCCGATACCACTCTACTCCCCGACGCTTCTCCTGCATACACTTTGATGAGTTTGTCCACCACATTAGCTAGCTCTTTCAAAATTCCTTCCATGTAACTTGCAATAACCACAAACTTCACCGCACATCCAAACAACGTCCCCGCGATCACTCGACTATTGGTAATCACAGAAAAACCCACTTGGGGCACAAAACGTAAAACAATTAAAACAGTGAAACCACAAAGGACGCTCCACGGAGAACGGTGAATTAACCACTTTTATTACCAAAGAAAAAAATTTTTTCCCCAAAAGGTTTTAGGGTTTTTTTTTCCCCCTTTTTTTTTTTTAAAAAAACCCCGGTTAAAAAAAAACCCCCCCAAAAAAAATTTTTTTTTGGGGTTTTTTTTTTAAAAGTGGTTAATTCCCTTTTTTGGGGTTTTTTTTTTTTTTTTTTTTTTAAAATTTTTTTTTTTTTTTAAAATTTTTTGGTTTTTTAAAAAGGGGGGAAAATTCAAAAAAAACCTTTTTTTTACCCCCAAAAAAAAAAGGGGGAAAATTTTAAAGGGGCCCCAAAAGGGAAAAAACTACCCCCCCCCCCAAAAGGGGGAAAAAAAAAAAGGGGGGGGGAAAAGGGAAAAAAAAAAAAAAGGGGTTTTTAGGGGTTTTTTTCCCTTTTTTGGGGGAAAAAGGGAAAAAAACCCCTTTTTGGGAAAAAAATTTTCCAAAATTAAAATTTTTAAAGGGTTTTTTTAAAAACTTTGAGAAAAAAAAAAAATTTTTTTTAAAAACCTTTTTAAAAAAAAAAAATTTTTTTAAAAATTTTTTTTTTTAAAAAAATGAAATTAAAAAAATTTTTTTTAAAAAATTTTTTTTTTAAAAATTTTTTAAATTTTTATTTGGGTTTTTTAAAAAAAAAATTTTTTAAAAAAATTTTTGGGGAAAAAAACCCCAAAAAAAAAAAAAATTTGGGTTTTTAAAAAAAAAAAAAATTTTTTTAAAAAATTTTTTATTTTTAATGAAATTTTTGGGGGAAAAATTTTTAAAAAAAAATTTTTTTAAAATTAAAAAAAAAAGGGGGGCCCCCCAAAAAACAAACAAGGGGAAAATTTTTTTTTGGGTTTTTTTTTTTAAAAAAAATTTTTTTTTTTTAAAAAAATTTTTTAAAAAAGGAAAAAGGTTTTTGAAAATTTTTGATTTTTAAATTTTTTTTAAAAAAAAAATTTTTAAAAAAAATTTTTTAAAAATTTTTTTTTAATTTTTAAAATTTTAATTTTTAAAAAAGGGGTTTAAAATTTTTTCCAAATTTAAAAAAAAAGGGGGAAAAGGGGAAAAATTTTTAAAAAAATTTTTTTAAAAAAAAAAGGGTTTTTTTTTCCCCTTTTTTTTGGGGGAAAAAAAATTTTTTTTAAAAAAGGGAAAAAAAATTTTTTAAAATTTTTTAAATTTTTTGGGGGGAAAAAAAAAAAAAAAGGTTTCCCAAAAAAGCTTTTTTTTGGGGGTTTTTTTGGGGTTTTTTCCAAAAATTTTTTTTTTTTGGGGGGTTTTTTAAAAATTTTTTTTGGGGGGTGGGTTTTTAAAAAAGGGGGGCCCCCTTTTTCCCGGGGTTTTTTTTTTTTAAAAAAAAAAACCCTTTTTTTAAAAAAAATTTTTTTAAAGGGAAAAAGGGGAAAATAATTTTTTTGGGGAAAAATTTGGGGGAAAAGGGGTTGGGTTTTTTGGGAAAACCTTTTTTAAAAAAAGGGGGGGGTTTTTTTTAAAACCCCTTTTAAAAAAAAAAAGGAACCCAAAATTTTTTGGGGTTTTTTTTTTAAAAAATTTTTTTTTTAGGGGGTTTTTTTTTTTTTTTTTCGGGGAAAAAATTTAACAAATTCCCCTTTTGGGGGAAAAGGGGGTTTTTAAAAAAATTTTAAAAAAAAATTTTAATTCAGGCAAAAAAAAAAAAACCCTTTTTTTTATGAAAAAAAATTTTAAAAAAAATTTCCTTTTTTTTTAAAGAAAAATTTTTTTTTTGGTTTAAAAAAAAAAATTTAAAAAACCCGTTAAAAAAAAAAATTTTTTCCCCCCTTTTTTTTTTTTAAAAAAAAAATTTTTTGGGGGAAAAAAAATTTTAAAAAAAAATAAAAAATTTTTTTTTTTTTTAAAAAAATTTTTTTTTTTTAAAAATCAATTTTAAAAAAAAAAAAATTTTTTTTTTTTTTTTTTTAAAAATTTTTTTACAAAAAAAAAAATTTTTTAATTAAATTTCTTTTTTTTGTTTTTAAAAAAGGGCTTTTTTTTTTTTAAAAAATTTTTTGGTTTTAAAAAAGGAACCAAACTTTTAAAAATTTTTTTTTTATAAAGTTTAAAAAAAAATTTTTTTAAAATTTTTTCAATTTTTTTTGTTTTTTTTTTTTTTTTTTGTGAAAAATTTCCCAAAAAACTTTTTTTTTTTAAAAAATAAAAACCCCCCCTTTTTTTTTTTTTTTTGCCCTTTTTTTTTTTTTTTTTAAACCTTTTTTTTAAACCTTTTATTTTTTTTTAATTTTGGGGAAAAAAATTTTTTTTTTTTTTTTAAATTTTTTTTTTTTCTTGGAAAAAAAAAAATTTTTTCGGTTTTTTTTTTTTTCAAACCAAAAAATTTTTTTAAAAAAAACTTTTTTTTTTTTTTTTTTTTCCTTTTGGGTTTAATAAAAAGTGGGTTTTAAAATAAAAACCGTTCCCCCGCCCCAGCATTTTTTGGTTTCACTGTTTTAATTGTTTTACGTTTTGTGCCCCGAGTGGGTTTTTCTGTGATTTGCACTAAACCTGTCTGCCAGAATGGTCAGTTCAGTGTATTTTGTGCCATTCTGCACTAACTCAGAGCAGATCTGAGAGTTTCCACTTAGTTTCTTGACATAGCTAAAGAACGCTTTGTGGTTATCTTTGGAGTCATTGGCAATTTTTCTTTCGAAACTAGCCTTGGATGATTTAATGAGGGATCATAGTTTCTTGCTAATACTGATCAGGGATGTCTTTCCTTCTTGGTGTTTTACTCTTTTCTGTACTAGTTTCCTCCTTCTGTTGTATAGCTTGTTTATGGCAGGGGTCCACCAGACTGGTTTCCTTTTCTTGGAGGAATGAGTCTTGGTTTTACTTGGGCTAGCACAATCCCTGCATTCCTGCAGATGCTCATAGAGTGCCTTTGTAAAGGTTTCAGCAGCTTGGACAACATTGTCCTTTTAGCATGGGGGCTGTGAACCTTTCCACCTTGGTCTTAAGTAATGTGAAGTTTGCTTTTGAAAAGTTTTTCATGGTGGTTTCCTTGATTGGGGGTGGGGGCAGAATGTGGATATCCAGAGTTATTTGTCTATGGTCTGATCTAACCAGCGAGGGGTTAACCTCTGGTGTGGAACACCGGTTGCCCGTTTTGGTGATTACCAGGTCCAATATGTTGTTCCCTCTGGTGGGGTTGTTGACCAGTTGATCCAGGTCATTTTAGTTTATACATTCTAGGAAGCAGTGGGCAAGGGAGTTAGAACTTGAGTAGTTCTCCCAGTTTATGTTTGGGTAATTGAAATCACCCAGTATTAGGGTGTTTGGTAGGACCTTCATATTTCCCAGTGCCTCCAGAAATGCGGAATGGGGGTCCTGGGCCATGGTGGGCGATCTGTAGCAAGATACAATTTGGATTGCAGTTTTGTCCATTGTTAGTTGCACATGGATGTTCTCTGATGCATTGTGCTGTGCCACTAACCTGGAGGTGTGAGTATCCTTGATAAATATGGATACACCCCCACCTTTTGTGTTTCGGTCCTGGTTCTGTGGGTGGAAGGTATGGTATGAGTTATAGCCTAGTAGTGCTGGGGTGCTCTCAGGAGCCTTAAACCAGGTTTCTGTTACTGCACAGATGTCGATTTTCTCCATACTGAGGAGTGCCTCAAGTGCATGCATTTTGAGGTTTAGACTTCTGGTATTGAGTAGCATTACCCTCAGTTTTGGTTACTTGTGCTATTTGTGGTGGTGGGTTTGTCTTTTGATCCATGCCTAAAAAAGGCACTATGGGGGGGTGGCAAGAGCCTTGGCCAGTATTTAAAAGCCTAAGGGTGACAGATGCAAGCCATCTCAAGCAACATGGCTTGTCGAGCATGTCATCCCAGGCAGATACTGGATCCCCTTTGAATGACACCAGAAACTTAGCCAATTGTTGAAATTGATCATTTTTTCTTTATACTGTGGCATCTTTCTTGGCGAGGGCAGGATGCTACTCAGGGTCAGGGTCATACCAGCCTGGGCTTCATGATCAGAGAGCTCTTCCCTGTCTCTTTTCATGTAGTCCAGGGAGGTTTTCAGGTCATTCACACCAACATGGACAATGACAGAGTTGTATTTTACTTGTTCTGGAGTGACCTGAGTGTTTTTGTTATGTGGATCCTGGCACCCGACAGGCAGCTTTCTGAAACCCTTTTCCTTTCCAGCCTAGTTAGTGGGACATCAGTGTGCCTGACTATAGAGTCACCTATTACTAGTGTGTTGGGTATGTTATTTTGTCCTAAGGGCTCTGATTGCGTGGCACACTGATTATGTGAAGTATGTGTTTCATGGTTGGTGATGGGGTATGGAGGTTGCTTGGATGTCTGCTTTGGAGGTCTCTGTTGCTTTTGCAGATTTTTATTGAGAGCCTCCGAGTATGTTTTCGTGTTTTCATGTGTGTTATTTGCCGGTGTTGGTTTATTAGGTCTATATGAGACTGGTGGTGTGTTGCAAGTATTACCCTTCTCCTGTTGACTGTCAGTTCCAGACTTAGGTTGAGAGAGCTTTGCCTCCAGTTTGGCTGTATAATTGCATCTCTCACATATATTAGTGTTTGGTGGTAGGAGGAGAGGGTTGTCTGTATACATGAGGCAGTTGTAACATTGCCTCAGTTGCCCAGATTCACCAGTTGGACTGGAGAGTACACCGGAAGCTGCCCTTTGGACATGCCTGAAATTTTCTGATTGGCTGGTGGGGACGGATAGAGATCCTTGTCCTTCTGGACAGTATAGGGGGGGTCTAGTGCTAGGGTTAATTAGTGCTTGCTATGATTTTTAAGCAAGTGCTTGACTGTGAAATGAATGGTTTGAGTGCCAAAGTTGAAGGTTTGTCTAGTTAAAAGGGAAAATTGAAGAGTAGACTTTGTGGAGCCGAGAATAGTTTAACTCTAGCTAACTGCGTCAAAACCGCACAAATGGGGTTTTTTAGCAGGGAAGTGAAAGATAGAAATTAGCCCAAAATGCCCATAAACTACTAACTTCTGGGCTGAAACCACTCCTCCAGGGACAGATAGGCTGCTCAAAGCTCCCCTCTCTCACAGGTGAACAGAGAAACTTCCTTCTATCCAAGTAAGGTATGGGCAACACAGAAACTTGTAACACATCCCTGGATTTAGCAATAACCTGAAAACTGGACTATACTAGTTCAGAAAAGCATGAAAAAATTTATTTTATTTTTTTTTTCAGAAAATAGAGCAGATACAATCAAAATTAGCCCAAAAAAGGCCAATAAACTACTAATGTCTGGGCTGAAACCACTCCTCCAGGAACAGCTAGCCTGCTCAAAGCTCCCCTCTCTCACAGGTGAACAGAGAAACTTCCTTCTATCCAAGTAAGGTATGGGCAAC
>NC_056733.1:1565499039-1565520108 GCF_019279795.1 Protopterus annectens | reverse complement strand
CCCCGGGGGGCCTTCCGGGTTTAAAAAGCCCCCTTCCCCCTACAAAAAAAACCCACCCTCCCAAACCCAGGAACCCCACTCGGCCTTCCTGAGAACACTGGAAAATATGAAGATCTCTCCAAACACCATTATATTGGGTGACTTCAACTACCCAACCATAGATTGTGAGCATTACTCTAGCTCCAACACCTAGCCCAAAGGTTCCTAGAATTTATAAACTCAAATGCTATGGAACAACTTGTTACCACTCCCACAAGAGGGGAAAACATACTGGACCTGATCATCACCAACATGGGGACTCTATGCTCCAGACCAGAAGTGTATCCCTCACTGGTAAGATCAGACCATAAACTAATCTCACTGGATATTCACATCCCGGGCCTACCCATGCCCAGAAAACCACAGTGAAAAACTTCTCTAAAGCAAATTTCACACTCATCAAAACCAGGTGCAATCCTTCAAAGCCCCGGGCCATATGGATATCGGCCCAGACCACAAAATCCTTTATAAACACATTCTATGAACACCTTCAGGAATGCATGGATCATGCAATCCCAAATAAAACCAAGACCCAATCCTCCAAAGGCAGACGTCCTGTCTGGTGGATACAACCATAAACAAACTATACAATAGAAGGAGGAAGTTACTACATGACAGAGCAAAATCCCAAGGAAGGCATCTCTGATCAGTATTAGTAAAAAACTTCTGGGCACTCATAAAATCGTCTATGGCCAGCTTTGAGAGAAAAATTGCACAGGACACTAAGGAGGACGATAATCACAAGGCTTTCTTTAGTTATGTTAGGAACCTGGGTGGGAATTCCCAGATATGCTCAGAATTAGTCCAAAATGACAAAAATACACGAACCCACAGACATTGCCAACATCCCTAGCTGACAGGTTCAGCGCAAACTTCTCCCCCCCACCAAAAGGGCTAATATCTATCCCAGCAAGTGCTGCCCTGACATCTCAGATGCTCAGGTAAGAGCTGCCCTCTCCAAAGCAAAACCACGGCATCAATGGGACCAGACAGTGTCCCGGCACCAAATCCTACATGAACTCCAAGAAGAGCTAAACCCAAACCTAAAACTACTGTTCAATCTCAGCCTTACTACAGGATATGTACCCAAAGAGTGGCGTACAGCAACAGTGGACCCTCTCCACAAAGGTGTTGCCTCAATGGATCCTGGAAACTATCGCCCCATAAGTCTCACTAGCTTGGTCTGCAAAGCTATGGAAAGGATCATCATGGACCTTATAAATAAAGATATTGGGGACCTACAGACACTGGATCCTACCCAGTTTGGCTTTGTTAAGGGCAGATCCTGCCTCTTAAACCCTGGTCAATTTCTTTGAACAGTCCTGCCCAAGGTATTGACAAGGGGAAGTTGGCCCACACAGCCTACCTGGACCTTGCAGCCTTGATACAATACCCCACTCGGGCATTATAGAAAAGCTCACCGGCAAATATAAACCCCTATGTCACTAGATGGGTTGCAAACTGGCTCAGGACAGAACCCACATGGTTAGAATAGCTGGAGCCATGTCAGACTCCAAACCAGTTACAAGTGGCATCCCACAAGGCTCAGTTTTGGGACCTCTCTTGTTCGGTATATATTTCTCGGAGGTACAGGCCAACATGGAAGGACTGTGGCTGACCAAGTTCGCAGATGACTGCAAACTGGGCGCCATAATAGACTCTCCAGCTGACACAAGCATCCTCCAAAAGGGCCTCATAGAAACAGACAACTGTTTACTTGCCAGAGCCTTGGCCTCAAACTAAATGCCAAAAAGTGTATAGTCATCCCTTTGGCAAAACAAAGTGCCCACAAATTACCACATAGGTGGTAATCCATTAAGTACATAAGAAGTAATTAGGGACCTGGGTACCCAAGTTGATAGCAATCTCTCATTTGACAACCACGAGGCCAAAGTGGTTAGAAAAACATTTTATATAGCCCACCTAATCATGAAGGGATTCACATCTAGATCAGGGGAGGTCACCGTGCCTCTTTACTCATCCCTCATCAGGCCCATGAGAATTTTGTACAGGCACCCCTTTTGGGATGTACCTTACCAGACTCCTGCAGCAACTGGAAAGACCCGAAAAGTACCTCACCAAGAGGATCAAGAGGCTCAAACAGATGCCGTATGCTGCCCGGTTAAAGAAACTCCAGCTCTACTCTGTGGCATACCGCCTGCTTAGAGGCATATCTGCGCTGATCTGTTGCAACTGGCGTATAAAAAAGCCGCGCCGCCTCCAACCGGAATTAATGGACATACTGTGCACTCAGAAAATCAAATCCCAAACTTATTGAGCTACGCGGCGAGGGACTTAAACCTCAGCACTGAAATAAAAAGGACATGCTGGAGGGACAGATTCATAACCCAGAGGCTCCCGTCACTCTGGAATAAAATCCAGTCCAGGTTAGGCAGAGTCCCTCATTGACTCTCTTCAAGAGCAATCTTGATGAGTGGATGGGAGATCATAGCTTTACCCCGGGTATCACTTCTGTGTCACTGTTAGACAGAGGCACAGTATACTAACCTCAAAAAAGGGCATAGCAAAATTAATTTAAAATGGGTGGCGAAAGCCATACACACTCTGGCTAGTCTTATAAATGCCCTAGGGCAGATAGCCTAGTATGAACCTATGAACCTATGAACCTATGAACCTATATGGGGAAAAGGATATAGATGTATACAATGGTTATAAATGAAGGAAGAAATCCATGGATAATAAAGCGTTGTCCAAATAAAATGTTGATACTATAAAATAGATATTATTAAACTGAGAACAAATGTTGGTTGAAGGACATTAAATAGTGCAATGAGATAAAATACAAGATGTATATACTAGAACAATGCTGCATTTAAAGTTGGTTATACTATTTTATTCAACTACAGACAGTAATATCATATAACAGTATCTGTAATAGTGTTTAACTGAATATTATACAGTGCAATAGTTGAAGCTTGACAACACACAGACAATAAGAATTTGATGCTTTTAGTTATATTTGTTGTTGGGAAAGCTGAGGGAACATGTTGAATAGGGATAACAGGGTTCACTTGAATGGTAAACCTATTCAAGGATGGGATGTTTTCTCCCATGAAGGGAATAATTGGTTGTTTATGTTTTGAAAAACACCTTTTATGCAGACAGATTTTATGTATCCCTTTTAAACGGATGTCTATGCAATGCATTTATAACATATATGAAATGAATGGTAAAAAGTTTTCAGCACACATATAAAGTTATGTACAAACACAAAAACAGGATAATGGTTAAATACAAAGATGTAGTTAGTCTAACTGTGAAATGCATCTCTATCAATGTTCATGGTTTAAATAACAGCTGTAAAAGAGGAAGCTTACAAAGATATCTTAAACGGGTCGGTATCATATGATCGAAGTTCCAAAACTTCTAATCATTCAAGGACAAACTTTAATGACCGAAGCCTTGGAACTTCAAACACACGCATAAAAAAAAAAAAAAGACGCTCTATGCAGGGGAGCAAGCCCCCCTGCATCCCCCACATCCCCCTGCTACTTAAATATACCAACTCCGAGATTGCACTACAGTGCAGTAAAGGGAAATCTTCCCTTTCCGTGCTCTATGGTGATCTCCGTTATATGCTTCAAGGTTTTACAACTTCGATCATTAAAGTTCATTCTTTAATGATTCGAAGTTGTACAACTTCGATCATATGATAGGAACCCATCTTAAACTATGCAAAGCACAAGTATTATTTTTATAAGAAACACATCTTATACAGCAAGGCATTAATAAAATTAATATGTATAATTACACATTACTAGCAAGTTCAGAATATAATAAAAAGCAGAGTGGTGTAGCAATATTATGGAGAAAGACTACCTTAATGTCCAAGATTATAAATACAGTCAATGATAACTCAGTAATGTTTTGTTTAGTGTCAATATTAATAAATGGTTTGACTTATACCCTGGTAAACAACTATTGGATACCAGGCTGGGTGTCCGGGTAGCCAAATAACATTTAGAGAACATAATACAAGATTCCAAGGGTAATACAATAATTGCAGGATACTTTAATTCTATAATGAATGAAGATGACACAAATGCTAAAAACACACACAATAAATCACTTCACTATCAATGTTACTTACAGAGTTTACTGACTCATATCATTTAATGGACATTAACACATATGCTGAACAAGATTCATTGATATTCTTACATTACTCATATAGACATAACACATTTTCTAGAATAGATAGAGTGTTTATAAGAAAAGATCTTACCACAAAAATAACCAAAGTTAAAACAATCACTTGCCCCTTCTCAGACTATAATACAATAACTTTTGAAATATATTTTAACTTTAAGAGAAACTTACAATTATAAGAATTTCAGCCTATATGACAAACCTTAAAGAGTTTAAACAATACTATACTGCAGAGATGCAAACATTTCTCGATTTAAACCTCACAGATGAGGTAGCAGACATCTGTATATATATATATATATATATATATATATATATATATATATATATATATATATATATAAGAGAAACTTACAATCATAAGAATTCCAGGCTATATAGCAAACCTTGAAGAGTTTAAACAATACTATACTGCGGAGATGCAAACATTTCTCAATTTAAATCTCACAGATGAGGTAGCAGACATCTGTATATATATATATATATATATATATATATATATATATATATATATATATATATGGGATGCGATGAAAGCATATCTATATGAGAAGGTGGTAGCCTGGTATAAAAACAAACAAAAGTTTTGGAATAATCAACTAGCAGAAGAACTACAAATTAAAATAGACAAAACAAAATTTGATATTCATAAAGGCAAATTAGATTTAGAAAAAAAATTAGAAGACCTCAACAAAAAATGCTTAGATATTGAACCATAAAACAATGATTAATCTAGAGAAAGTCAAATTATGCGCTTACTCTAGGAATCCAAAAAAATTAAAGGAGAATAGCTAACAGGATGAAAAGAATGATAAAGGCAAATCAGATGAAATAAATATTCAATACAGACAAAAAAGAAAAGTACCAGATTTAGAAGGAATCCTAGAAGCCTTTAGAGTGTATTTTAATAAACTCAGTAGACAAGAAAATAAAGTGGAATCAAGGGAAGCACTTAGAAAATTCCTTAAGGAAAATATAAGACTAAGACTATCAGATGAACACAGAAAAATAATAGATAAAGATATAACTATGACAGAAATTAAAGCACAAATCAAGCAATTAAAATTAAACAAAGCCCCGGGTAATGATAATATGACACCAGGCATTTTTAAACTACTATCCAGTAATGCTTTAAATCTATTACTGTGTTCACATCAGTTAAAGAAGGCAATAAATGCCCTTCCTCTTGAAAATATACTCATCACCAATTCGGAAACAAGATAAAAAATGGATGAGTGTACCTCATACAGACTCGTAAGTTTAGTAAATATAGATTATAAAATATTTAAGACAGTTCATGCAAACAGAATAAAACAAATATTCCCATTATTGACAGAGAACGATCAAACAGGATTCATTAAAAACAGAAATACATATGGCAATATAAAGTGAACTTTGTCCCCTACTGATTTCATAAACAAAAACAAAAAATAAGATGAATGTCATTTGCCTAGATATTAACAGTGCATTCAATTCCATGAATTGGAAATATGTTTGGCTTGCACTAGTGGAATATGGCTTTTTGAAAAAATTTTACCTCACTAATAAGATCTCTTTATGATAAATCTTTGAAGTACATAAAAATAGGATCCTGTTTGTCGAAGCCTATTACCATTACAAAGGATACAAAAGAGGGTTGTCCACTTTCCCCTTTGTTATTTGCCTTAGTAATAGAACCATTAGCAAATTTCATACATGCAAACCCAAACAATCAAGGAATTCAGCTAGATACTGACCTTCAGTTAAAGATTCTATTATTTGCAGATGACATTTTTTGACTTTAAAAGAAGATAATAACACATTAAAAGAACTATGGAAAGCAATAAAACAGTTTGAGAAGATTTCTGGACTATCGTTTAATGAAAATAAAACCAATACATTATACATACATTATCAATACCCTAAAGGGCAGTTTCCGGTGTACTCTCCAGTCCAACTGGTGAATCTGGGTATTTTGAGGCAATGTTACAACTGCCTCATGTACACAGACAACCCTCTCCTCCTACCACCAAACACTAATATATGCAAGAGATGCAATTATACAGCCAAACTGGAGGCAAAGCTCTCTCAACCCAAGACTGGAACTGACAGTCAAGAGGAGAAGGGTAATACTTGCACCACACCACCAGTCTCACATAGACCTAATAAACCAACACCGGCAAATAACACACATGAATACATGAAAACATACTCGGAGACTCTAAATAAAAATCTGCAAAAGCAACAGAGACCTCCAAAGCAGACATCCAAGCAACCTCCACACCCCATCACCAACCATGAAACACATACTTCACATAATCAGTGTGCTATGCAATCACAGCCTTTAACACAAAATAACATACCCAACACACTAGTAATAGGCAACTCTATAGCCAGGCATACTGATGTCCCACTAACTAGGCTGGACAAGGAGAAGGTTACAGTTAACTGCCTGTCAGGTGCCAGGATCCGCCACATAACACAAGCACTCAGGTCACTCCAGAACAAGTACAAATACAACTCTGTCATTGTCCATGTTGGTGTAAATAACCTGAGATGTACCTCCATGGACTTCATGAAAAGAGACATGGAAGAGCGCTCTGATCATGTATCCCAGGCCGGTATGATGCTGACCCTGAGTAGCATCCTGCCTTCACCAAGAATGATGCCACAATATAAAGAAAAAATTATCAATTTCAACAATTGGCTAAGTTTCTGGTGTCATTCAAAGGGGATCCAGTACCTGTCTGCTTGGGATGACATGCTCGACAAGCCACGTTATATGCAAAGACATAGCCTGCACCTGTCACCCTTAGGCTTTCAAATACTGGCCAAGGCTCTTGCCGCCCCCATAGTGTCTTTTTAAGGCAAGGCTCAAAAGACAAACTCACCACCATAAATAGCACACGTAACCAAAAACTGAGGGTAATGCTACTCAACGCCAGAAGTCTAAACCTCAAAATGCACGCACTCGAGGCACTCCTCAGTATGGAGAACATTGACATCTGTGCAGTAACAGAAACCTGGTTTAAGGCTCCTGAGAGCACCCCAGCACTACTAGGCTATAACTCATACCATACCTTTCGGCCACAGAACCAGGACCGAAACACAAAAGACGGGGGTGTATCCATATTCATCAAGGATACCCACACCTCCAGGTTAGTGGTGCAGCACAATGCATCAGAGATCATCCATGTGCAACTAACAATGGGCAAAACTGCAATCCAAATTGTAGCTTGCTACAGATCACCCACCATGGCCCAGGACCCCCATTCCGCATTTCTGGAGACACTGGGAAATATGAAGGTCCTACCAAACACCTTAATACTGGGTGATTTCAATTACCCAAACATAAACTGGAGAACTACTCAAGTACTAACTCCCTTGCCCAACGCTTCCTAGAATTTATAACTCGAACGCCCTGGATCAACTGGTCAACATCCATAACAGAGGAAACAACATATTGGACCTGGTCATCACCAACATGGGCGACCGGTGTTCCACCGAGGTCAACCCCTCGCTGGTTAGATCAGACCATAGACTAATCACTCTGGATATCCACATTCCGCCCCCACCCCCAATCAAGGAAACCACCATGAAAACTTTTCAAAAGCAAACTTCACATTACTTAAGACCGAGGTGGAAAGGTTCACAGCCCCCATGCTAAAGGACAATGCTGTCCAAGCTGCTGAAACCTTTACAAAGGCACTCTATGAGCATCTGCAGGAATGCATGGATCATGCTATCCCAAGTAAAACCAAGACTCACTCCTCCAAGAAAAAGAAACCAGTCTGGTGGACCCCTGCCATAAACAAGCTATACAACAGAAGGAGGAAACTAGTACAGAAAAGAGTAAATTCCCAAGAAGGAAAGACATCCCTGATCAGTATCAGCAAGAAACTATGATCCCTCATTAAATCATCCAAGGCTAGTTTTGAAAGAAAAATTGCCAATGACTCCAAAGATAACCACAAGGCATTCTTTAGCTATGTCAAAAACCTATAACTCTCAGATCTACTCTGAGTTAATGCAGAATGGCACAAAATACACTGAACTGACTGATATTGCAAACATTCTGGCAGACAGGTTTAGTGCAGACTTCACCCCCCTCTCACCCCTAAAGGGCCCATAAGCATACCAGAAGAATGTAGGGCCCCATCAATCACTGACACACAGGTTAAAACAGCCCTATCCAAAGCCAAAAACACAGCTTCAATGGGACCGGACAGGGTCCCAGGCTGTGTCTTACAAGAGCTCCAAAATGAACTAACCCCTCACCTAAACACACTGTTCAAACTCAGCCTCTTTACAGGCTACGTACCCATAGAGTGGCACATAGCAACAGTTATCCTGCTCCACAAAGGTGGAGCCACAATGGACCCCGGGAACTATCGCCCTATAAGCCTGACTAGCCTGGTCTGCAAGGCTATGGAATGCATCATCATGGAACTCATTAACTGAGATATTGGGAACCTCCAAACCTTGGACCCTACCCAGTTTGGTTTTGTTAAGGGCAGATTATGCTCCTAAACCTGGTGGACTTCTTTGAGACAGTTACCAAGGCATTAGATGAGGGAAAGGAGGTCCACACAGCCTACCTAGACCTCGCAAAGGCTTTTGACACCATTCCCCATTCTAGTATTATAGACAAGCTCACCAGCTTGAACATAAACTCCTACGTCACGAGATGGGTTGCAAACTGGCTCATGGATAGAACCCACATGGTGAGAGTTGCAGGCTCTACGTCCGACTCTAAACCAGTTACATGTGATGTCCCCCAGGGCTCAGTCCTAGGACCCCTCCTGTTCAGTATATACTTCTCAGAGGTACAGGCAAGCATAGGAAGACTATGGCTGACCAAGTTTGCAGACGACTGCAAACTAGGGACCATAACTGATTCTCCGGCTGATACAGACACCCTTCAGATGGGTCTCACTGAGACAGAAAGTGCATAGTCATCCCCTTTGGAAAAAACAAAATACCCGTGAACTACCACATAGTTGGTAGTCCCCTAAATACAGAAAATGTAATAAGGGATCTGGGGACCCAAGTAGATAGTAATCTCTCCTTTGATAATCATATTGCCAAGGTGGTTAGAAAATCCTTATATGTGGCCCACCTAATCACAAAAGGGTTTGCATCTAGAACAAAAGAGGTTATTGTGCCTCTCTACTCATCACTCATTAGACCCATCATAGAATACAATGCCTCATTTGGGATGTACCCTACAAGACACCTGCAACAGCTGGAAAGGCCACAAAAGTACCTCACCAAGAGGATTACTGGCCTCAAACAGATGACCTATGCAGCCCGACTCAAGAAGCTCCAGCTGTACTCAGTTGCATACTGCTTACTCAGAGGTGATCTCTACCTGACATACAAGGCCATGTCCAACCCAGAATTAATGGACATGCTCCACCTAAAAAAAAACAAATCCAAGAGAGCCACACGCTCTAGAGATATAAACCTCACCACAACGATAAATAGGACATGCTGGAGGGATAGATTCCTATCCCAGAGACTCCCCATGCTTTGGAACAGGATTCCAATATACATCAGGCAGAGCCCCTCACTAACACTCTTCAAGAGAAACCTTGATGGGTGGATGGGAAACAGAAATTTTACCTCAAGGATCACTGCACTGGCTTTGCTGGACAGTGGCGCAGGGAACTAATGGCTCTGCTGGATAGTGGCACAGGGAACTGATGGCTCTGCTGGACAGAGGCACAGGGAACTAATCTAAGGGGGTGGCGAAAGCCAACACATTCTGGTTAGGCTTATAAATGCCCTTGGGCAGATAGCCTAGTACTTACCTATGAACCTATGAACCTATGAATATGTTACTAATAAATATGGACAAAGAGGTATTAAATAAAAATATTATAAATATCTATCTAAAAATGATACAATCACATACTTAGGAGTTAAAATTACAAATGTCATAGATACAACAGTACAACTTAACAATAAAGAGATTTTAGATAATATCAAAGAACTCATACAAAAATGGAATAAGCTATTTTTTACCATGGAGGAAAGACTATATATAATTAAAATGATTATATTCATGAAAATTCTGTAATTTATACAAGCTTGCTCGCTACCTCCACCTAAATTATATTTAAAACAATTAGAGGAGTTAATAATGAAATTCTTATGGTACCCTAAAACCCTAGAGTTGCCCTAAGACATCATTTTGACAAATGATTAAACAAAAAATATACTTCCAAATGGAAACTAGTACATGAAAAAATCTGGTTAAAAACCACTCATGATACAATAAACAAACATATGGAAATAGTACTGAATAGCTTACTTTGGTTATTGAAGGAATATATAGCAACAGGGAACACAAAATATAAATTCTAAATACATTATTAATACCCTAAAGACTTTTATTCACTTTGTAAACAAAAAAAAATTGGATATAAAAGCGTGGTCTTTTTTCATGTTCCCAATAGCATATACACAAAATAATATCATAACTCAGGACTCAGTAGCAGTTAAAACACTTAGTAAGAAAGGTCTAATTTACTGACATCAGTTGATAAACACTAATAAAGTACTAATGATAGAGCAAATTATAAGTGAGTTCAACTTTGAAAATAGTATCTGGTTAACACTGCAGGGATTAAGACAAACAGTTTTAAACCAACAGGCAATAATGCAGAAGTCTTTTAGGGAAAAGGATCCTAAGTTCATAGAACAGTTAATAATGCTGATGGAACTTCCCCACAAATGGGAAAGGAATTTTATCAATATTGTACAAATTAGTTAAATAAACAAGAGTTCATAATAAACAAAATATATGGAAATACTATGAAACAGTCAGTGATAAAATTTATACATAGAACATACTAAACACCACACAAATAATAACTAATATATAATATTATAATAATATATAATAAGGAAAATAGATGTTGGAGATGTAAATCACAATCAATAGCCAATTGGCAACACGTGTTTTATGAATGCCATTTACTTAAACAATATTGGGAAAGTAATAACTACTTGTTACAGGCATTTTTCACTGATAAATTTCAACTTACTAAATCTCTAGTTTTGCTGATTACTCTTGTGCCTTCTTGTGTTTCTAGGCAGAAATATGTAATTTTGTGGACTCTCTTTGCTATTGCAAGGCAAATATTATACAGAACTGGAAAGCTGTAACTCCTCCCATTTTTAAACATTTCAAGAACATGGTTTTATCAGTCTCACAGTTGGAATTGAAAACAATCAAGGGAAGAAAAGAATAACCTACTTCATTAAGCATTGCATGGCAGAATGTAAACCAAGTGCTAGAAACAGAAGACTGTAATAAATTATAATCTAATTCAAAAAATGCATTCAAGAAAACAAAGCTTTTTTCAAGTATAGACATCCTACGTAAATAGTTGGTTTTGTAATGTTTGCTTTTGGAATTGTTTCATTTTAATCTTTGACTATTTAATTATTTATTTGATATACATACTGTATATATGTTTATGTTTGTGAAAAATCAATAAAAATTTATTCAGTAAAAAATAAAATAAAGCACTCATCAGAAAAAAAAAAACAGCTGTCCTAAAGCTCCAGTCTAAGCTCAGATTGGCTGGTAAGTAAAAAGAAAAAACAACATTAGAGTTAAAGAATTTAACAAATGGGATAGAGGGTTACTAACAGAACAACTAATTCATGGTCTTGGGGCCAACTAATTGAAGTAGTCCAATAGTTCCCAGCTCAGCCAATGGAACACAGTATATAGTTGTCCAAAATGCATCTTCCTGAAAGCAGCTAGCCAATCAAGACAATGTAATGGAATCTTTAAAAGAAATCATAATAGAGCCATGTGCGCTGTACAACAACACACAACCGTCATAGGCTATATTAATTCCTCACTGATTCACAGTTCCAATCATAAAGCAACATATAATAAGCTAAACAATCCAAGTATCATGCTGAAATACCTGAATAAAAACAGAACCAATTTCTCTCGTAAATACTTTGGGAAGACACTAAGTGTGAATACATATTAATTAAAACAAAATGAAAAATTAAAACTACCTTAAACAAAGTTTAAGTCCACGCTTGTATTAATGAAAAACAGAATCAAAAATCCAGAAAACAAAAGCTTGTTGAGCTAAAATTAATGAGACTGGGGGACAAATACTGAAATCCAGACTCAGTGCTTGAACTGTCATGCTACCTACAATGATTAAGTTTCTTGAAATTTGTCAGTGTATTCTTATTTACACTTGCTGAGAGTGGCAGACAATTGCATGTGACAAGACAATTCTGTTCCTCAATAAAGAATTATCATAGCCACCAATAAATTTACAAGACACAAAATCTAGAGCAAGAAATACAAAGCAGTCAAACTAGGGGCAATCCATTTTATGTGTGTGCAGTGCATTGTTCTGATCACAAGCTATTAAGTTACATATATTTATTTCTTTAACTTTGTTTATAAGGTGGATGGACTGATTCAAAGACCCTTTCAGCCACATCTTAGAAATCTTAGTATAGATAATATAATTATTTGCATAAGATTTTGCAAATATAGCAGATGAGTTACAGTTAGAATGTCGACTTTGTCAAATCCATTGTGCAATATTAGTAAATAAATTGTCTTGTAAATATTCACTCTACTTCTAACTGTGCACTTTTATTGACAAGTAGTTTTACAATATTCATAAAATGAAATAAATTATTTTATAACATTCAATGCAAAGAATAAAGTTATAAAGGAGCCACAATAACTACATGCATTTGACTATTTTATGGCTACCTGATGCAAGTCTGATGGTTTTGTGATCATGCCACAAAACAGCAATCACAAATTTGTGGAATCACTCAACTGATTAGTAAAGATTAGTAAAACCACACCCCTTGCTACACACACACACACACACACACACACACACACACACACACACACACACACACACACACACACACACACACTGACATGTACACGCACAGGAAAATATACACCTGACACCTTCATGTTTTTGAAAAGCAGATTTATAAATTAAATAAACAATAGTTCAGGCTGACCCAATGAAAATGAAAAAGTTGTGGTGGCTTTTGAATGGAAGAAGTCTCATAGTCCATACAAAATAAAAGTCTTTTGATATTCTACCCCCACCTACTCTGGGACATTGCATGGCTCAAATGAAATGGTTTTGTGGTCTTAGTTTAAAATTAAGTTTTAGTATCTTGCTGCTGAATTAAAGCCAGGAATGTATAACAGTTTTTTACTCTCAGATGAGGCATACAGATCTGTAGGACTTTTCTTGGTTGAACTGATCTTTCTAGAGATTATAATTTGGTTTGCACTCATGAACTATTCCAGACTCTTATGGAACTTCTCTGTCTTCACTTCACTTACCTTTCATCTCAGATTATCTCCCTTCAAGTTATCTGAATTGGTCATTTCCCAGTTACTCTTTCTCAACATGAGGTTGCACCTGAAGGCCATTTTTCATGGGACAGGCATTTTTCCCTTAAAACAGTTACAGTACTTCAAGCAATGGTGACAATATATTATAGTTGTACACAGATTAAAAATTCATAGTCTAATGCTCGGTTCAAGTAATACATCAGAAAAAAATCACAATTTTGTGCACAAATATATAGTTTGAAAAAACATAGTTCTACACTTCTTTCACAGAAAAATACCACATTATGATAGAAGAGATATATACACAGACACACTCATATATATATATATATATATATATATATATATATATATATATATATATATATATATTTTATATATATATATATATATATATATATATATATATATATATATATATTATATATATATATATATATATATATATATATATATATATTGATATAGATAGATATTGATATATCTATATCTATATGTATGGGGTTCATCCCATTGATTGAACAAGAATATGGTCAATAGCTGTTTAGATAACTAGTTATGATCATCTGAACAGCTAGTTGACAGGTGTTCGAGATCAAGTAATTCCTGGGATTGGGGAATATACCCTTACCCCATGTTTGTGCAATCTCAGAGTTAGTATACATAATTAGCAGGAGTGTGGTCAGTGCAAGGGGGGATTGCCACCCCCCCTGTAAAAATGATGCTTTATTTGTTTCTTTATTTGTTTTTGTTTTTGCATGAGACAATACTGTTTTTCAGCACATGTGTACTTGCTTGTCAATGTCTGCAGTTTCAATATAAAGACATTGATATTTAGTGTGTTAACAATGGATTTATTTTATGTACATGAATGCACCCATATAGCTATCTAAAATCAGGATGCAAAGAAAGTAGTACTGATGGAATTGAATCTATCCTCATGTCTTGGTGAGTGCCTTTTGAGGTAGGCCCTGTTTTTAACAAATTTCACCAAGCTGACACTGATATATAAACAGAATTAGGTTAAAAAATAAAAAAAGCAATTGTGTGCACAGTCTGAAGATAAAAACGTGCCCAATCCTAGTATGCACACTGGTGACAGGACTGTAAAAAATGACAGTGTAGAATCCTCAAGATACAAAAACATTCCTATAATGCGGTTAGGCCAGGCTCAGGTGTTGGATGGCCCTCTGTTGTAGAAGGAAGTTATAGTCCACAAAAAAACCCCCACAAAAAACGACAGACTAAAAAAGAGCCACAAAGATGACTAAGGGAACTATTGAGGATAAGAAAGAAATTATGTATTGTTATTATTATGCAAGAAGCTCAGAATTTCCAGATAGAAGATATTCACAAAGATTAAGAGAGAAATTAAAGGAAAGAAAAATATTTGCCCAAGAAAAACTGTCAAAAGTTTCAGATGCAAAGTTGTGTTCTTTAATACAACAGATCTGTGAAAAACATTATATAGTCTGAGAAGCTTTAAGATGTTTGGAAAAGTAAGCCACTGAAAAAGAGCAAATATATAAAGAACAAAACATGCAGATTTTTAAAAAGTACAAAACAGAAGCATGGACATGGGAAAGAAAGTGATCTGATATGGTGCAATATCTATGCAAAGGAGAAAGCCAAACTAATCAATACAAAAAAGCAACTGTGAAGATATTTGAAGAAAAATACAGGCAAAGGCACCCAGATATGGAAAATTTCACAATACAAAAAATAAGATTATAAAGGGAAATGTAGAACAAGATTAGTAATTTAGAAGTTAAAAAAATAGAAGATGAAGTTATGGAATACCTGCAAAGTGAAAGATTTAGTGTAGAAAGTCTAACACAGGTTATGTCACAGCATGATGAAAAAATAATTTCCCAATGTAAGGAGAAACAGGTGGATACTTGAAAAAAATGAACATGGGAAAGAAAAATATATTTAATATGGTGCAATACTTATGCAAATGAAAAAGCAAAACTAAACAATACAAAAAAGCAGCACCAAAGATATTTGAAGAGAGATACAGGCGAAGGTATGGAAAATTCAAAATACAAAAATAAGAAATGGAGAAAGTAGAAGAGAGGATTTGTAATAGAGAGGTTAAACACGTAGAACTGAAGTCATGGATTACCTATGAAGTGAAGCCTTTAGTGTAGAAAGTCCAACCATGGTAGCATCACAGCATAATGGAACAATGAGTCCCCAAATTAAGGAGAAAACAGATGGAATGCAAAGCAGTTGATCACTTGTCAGATGAAGATACTCTGGAGCTTTAAGTAGGAAATCAGTATAAAAGTTCAGCTGAAGATGCTAACAAGGGAGGGAGCAGGAAACAGTGGCAACTCTGATGCAGTTCATGTTGTGGAGTGATAGGCCAGTGAGTTCCCATATGAAAAAGCAATAGATGACACAGGATACAGCTGAAGAGAATATGTCACAGGAACATGTTCTGCAATTTTCTGTAGAATACCTGCAGGAAATGTGCCTTTAGCTTAGAAGAATTGTTTGATTTAATAGAGATTATTAGAGATATCAAGATTGATGAAAACAAGAAAGTCAATAAGACCCAAAATGTTAGAAGTCTGATAAAACAAATGAACACAATAATCAAGACTATTAACAAAAATGCATGTGCTATAACAGAAGTAAATAGGATAGATCACTGCCAGCTAAATTAATAACTAATAAACCCTTACCACAAAAAAAGCACAGCGCAATAAGGGAAAGGAAGGGATGAAATCAGTTGCCATCATGGAAGTATCAAATAGAGAAAACTATAAAGCAATTAAGACAAGAGGTGTCACTGTTAGAAGAATATAGAAGAGGAAACAGATCAACAAAAATAATTAGAAAGATAGATATGATAAAGGCAACACGCAGTATCAGAACAGACCAGGGGCGGCCGTGGTGGCGCAGCAGTTAGCATTGCCGCGTCACAGTAACAGGTTCTCTGATTCGATGCTGGGCTGCCTTCTGTGCGGAGTCTGCATGCCCTCCCTCTGGTCACATGGGTTTCTTCCGGGTGCTCCAGTTTCCTCCCACATCCCAAAGATGGACTGGACACTCCAAATTGGCCCTAGGCTTGTGTGGAAGGTTGGGCGCCAGGCTGGAAACTCGACACCATAAATCTCCACTGCCGATCATGAGTGAACAGGTGATCCACAGTGGTGACCCCTAACCGGGAAAAGCCGAAAGAAGAAGTATCAGAACAGACCAGGATTGATCATACACTATGGCAAAAAACAGATTAAAGATATCAGTAAAAAAAAAGAAATCACTGGAAACCAGGGTGGAGTAGATGCAATTTGAAGTAATTTTAATATCCACAAGTACATTTCAGGTACATTTTTAATATCCACAAGTAGCTTTCAGGTACACAAGCATACAACTTTCACCCAGAGTTCTTCTTCAGGCATATGAAACAACTTACATCAACCAGTGAATGGTTTAAATAGTGTAAAAAGGTCACCAGCATAAATCAATTGACAGTTAAAATTAAAGGAACAGTATACTCTTAAAAACATTATATGAAATAATAACAATGCAAAACCTAAAGGCTTGTAAAAACATATAAACCTAATGTAAAAATGGGTATAAAAAACTTATATGAAGTTTATAAAAAGGCAACTGGCTTACATATGAGCTATACATGGGTCTATTATGTTTTATCGAAGTTTCAAAACTTCGAAACCCATATAGCCGAGACCTTATGATTGAAGTTTTGAAACTTTTTTTTTATAATTTCTCATTTTATATTTACTTATGCTGTTAGGTAATTTAGTTATTTGATCCACTGTTTTCATATAACTTACTATACTGGACTTACAATATTTATTGTTTTTTTTTAAGTCTGTAATATGGTTAGAATTAAGAATTTCAATAGCTTTCAACAAATTATAGGTTCTGTTCTTGATCCTTTACTTTTATGTATATTTCTATATTTATAAATGGCATTACATTAAACCTCCAAGACATTAATCTTAGAAATGCATGCTGATGATATTCTCATGACTCCAGCATAACACACTAATTATTGCAATCTAAGCTGCAGGCAAGTTTCAATAAGTTATCAACCTGGTTATGTAAAATCAAGCTTACTTAATTCAAGAAAAACAAGTGTAACACTTTTTGCTACTCAAAGAAACTTGCTACAAGCCACCCCCCCAAAACACACACACTTCTGAAACATAACAATAGAAACTGCATTCCAACTGTCAATTAGCAATAATATTTTGGCCCCACACTAGACACTTCTCTTTATTTTTCTCTACATACTAATAATATTACCACTAAGGTCCTTAGACAACTGAACCTCTGCTACTGAATCTCCCATCTCCTTTCCCCTATTGCACTCTCAGCCACTGCCAAAAATGTCCTGTTTCCTAAACTAAAATATGGCTTACCTTTCTCTGTTTGCATTCATCTCACAATATACCTAAATTACAAACCACTGAAAATATATCTTTTTTGTATTTGTTCTGCTGGCAGACAAAATATGCTTCACCATGATCTCTTAAATCATGTTAAGTGGCTAGCCATCTCAAACAGAGTAAAATTTCTCCATGCTATATATATATATATATATATATATATATATATATATATATATATATATATATATATATATATATGCAAAATTCTTCATTACTTAAAAGATTGCTACCAGGGCTGCGGTGGTGCAGCGGTTAGCACTGTCGCCTCACAGCAAGAGGTTCTCCAGTTCGATTCTCGGCTGGAGTACCTTCTGTGTGGAGTCTGCATGTCTTCCCCGCAGTTGAGTGACATTTAAAGACATGCAGGTAGGTGCATGCATGAATGGGTGTGTCTTCTCTGAAGGTTGGACATTGGGCTGGCAACTCGGCCGTAAAAATCCACTGCCAATCATTTGTGGTGTGGAGTTCTGCTGTGGTGCCCCCCTAACCGGGAAAAGCTGAAAGACCTTACTTACTTAAAAGATTGCTAACAACTGCAGAAGTAAACTATTTACTAAGATGCAATAAAGACAACTCACACTAACTTACTTGGTCCAAATTCAAAAATGACGTTGGGGAATAGGCCTTCTCCAGACTGAAACTTGCAATTTGGAATAACTTAACAAGGAATGTTAAAACTAATCCAACATTACAAACCTTCAGATCTTCAGTAACTAATCATCTACACAATGATGACAACTTCAGTGTTTTATAAAACAATGCAACCTTTTAAACTCTCCTGTCACTTATCTGTATACACTTGCTTATAGCTTTCATTCTGTTTTTGGCACAAGGATGCTCTCCAATACAGACTTGTATATATCTACAAATAACTTTTTTAGCTGTTGATGTATCTACTATATCTATCTATCTATCTGTCTATCTATCTATCTATCTATCTATCTATCTATCTATCTATCTATCTATCTATGTATCTATCTATATAAATCTATAGGTGTTGCTGTTGTCTTTCGGCTTTCCTGGTTAGGGGTCGCCACAGTGCAACTCTGATCCACTAATGATTGGCAGTAGATTTTCACAGTGCCGAGTTGCCAGCTCGATGCCCAACCTTCAACGAAGGCACGCCCATTCACACATGTTTTTCGGAACGCCACTCGACCCGCGGGGAGGACATGCAGACTCCACACAGAAGGCACTCCCTGCACACTAGCTGAGAATTGAACGGGAGAACCTCTTGCTCTGAGGCAACAATGCTACCGCTGCACCACAGCGGATATATAAATCTATAGGTGTATGATATGTAATTGAGCAATTGCAAAGTTGATATCTGCTTGGTTGACACCATTTAGTCAACAAGAACAGATGGTCAACAGGTGTGTGAGATCAACAGTTCTCAGGTAGTGAAATATCTCCTTTCCCTGGGAAATGCATGAACTCCAAGTTAGTATTTGTAATAGCAGGGGCTGTGGGGGTGCAGCCTCTAGTATGCACAGAATGTGTTGATGTTGCATGTATTGACATAAGTACATCGATATAGTGGTCCTTGATGTTTTGTTCATTCATAGGTTCATAGGTTCATAGGTTGGTACTAGCCTATTGGCCCTAGGGCCTATACCAGCCTAGCCATAACAATTCCCTGGCTATTTATTCCCACAGTATTTACTTCCCTGGACCCCTGTCTAGCAGGGTGACTGACATGATCCAGTTGTCCTAGATACATATATAGATAGACAGATAGATAGTCAATTTATGTTAACTGCTGTGACTTGTTCTTTATATTGCCATTTAATTTGTAATAATTCTCTTGGTTGAATTTCTCCAAGCCTTTTGGGTTTCTAATACCATGATGAGAATGAACCTCATTCTTAAGTCAGGGTATGATTACATTTCATGAAATCAGTATTGTTTCAATCTTTGAAGTTAGCCAAAAGTGCTTTTGCAGCACCCACAATGTTCCCAGAACTGAATCATTCTGTAATTCAGATGGAGTTACATGTATGCACAGCATATCTAAATATGGCTATTAATTCATTTTGTATTAGACCTGTAGCTCCTACTACTATTAGAACTGTCCGTGTATCATTCCTCCACATTGCTCTTGATTCTACCTCCAGATCCTGGTATTTTATTACTTTGTGTCATTCTGTATGTAAGACATAATAATTTCTGGATGCAACAATTTCAATGACCAACACTACTTTTACCTTTTCTCCTGGGCTATTATATGTGTTTTTTTTTCATATTTATTTTTTCAGCTGTTGATAATGGGTGATACCATATTATATAAACTTCATCATTTTTTGAAATAGTTTGTGGCTCATGTTTCCAATGATTCTCAACTACTTCAATATTATAGCATTTGTCCAATCTCCAATGCAACAGTCTTGCCCCCTTTTTGTACCTTTCAGTATACAGGCCATCTGCCATGAGCATATGGCTCCCAGCAACAAGATGTGGGACTGCTTCCAGTCCTTTTTTATAGAACTTGCATTTGTCTGCTTCTCCCACATGTCCAGTGAACTTTGTAAACCAATGTGTATGTATTCTACTATCCTGTACAACTGATCTTACTGTTAAAGTATACAATCTACTGTTTGATGGAATGTCCTCGGGTCACAACTGAAATGGATCACTAGACCAGCTATGCTTCTATTTGTTTGCCATAACAATGTAACAAGAAATAGGGCAAAGAGGTTGTGAAACAGGGTTGCAGCCACAGGCAGTTGTCTGCTAAAGGATGCACACTAAGGTAGAAAAACAGAGTAGTATCAGACTTATGACACTTTATCATTATTCAAGATTTGTTTTAAATAGGTCACCTCAAGAGCACATGCTTAGAGGTGAATATTATTTAAAGCATTTTGAAATTTATTGTCATGCTTGACATAATTGCAACATGACTGTGATGTTTTAGTATATGTTTAGAAAGGGAGAAATAGGCTAATACATTTTAACTAAATAAAAACAAGCTTCCATTGTAATTTATATGTATTTACAAATTCAACACTGACTGTTTTCTGGTTGATGATTTAAATATTTGTCTTGTGTTATGAGATCCTATTTGGTTGG